>NC_066562.1:4870100-4997600 GCF_024679095.1 Eriocheir sinensis
CGACTTGCTAATTTTAATCCCCCCGAAACCTTATGAGAGAGAGAGAGAGAGATTAAAGCTAGCAGGGTGCATGCGGTAATCCCCCCCAGTGCCAGAGAGAGAGAGAGAGAGAGATTAAAGCTAGCAGAGTGCATGCTGTAATCCCACCCCCAGAGAGAGAGAGAGAGAGAGAGAGAGAGACGGAGATGAGCTCTGAGGCAACGTGTATGACCTTGCCCCTCCTCCTCCTCCTCCTCCTCCTCTTCCTTCCTTCCTTCCTTCCGTCTTTATTAACGTGACAGGTGACGATACTGCCTCCTCCTCCTCCCCTCCTCCTCCTCCTCCTCCTCCTCCTCCTCCTCCTCCTCCTTGCTTCCGTGTTCCCTAATCCTTTTCTTTCATTATTTTTATTTTTTTCGTTATTTCTTATTTCCTCGTTTATTCTTTTTTTTCTTTTCTATTCTACAAACTCCTTATTTTTTTTCTTCCTCTTCTATCCCTCTCTTCTTCCTTTTTTTCTCTTCCCTTCCTTTCCCTTCTCTTTCCTTCTCCTTCCTTCTATTCTTTCTTCCTTCCATATTTCCTGTCTTCTTTTCCCTTCTCTTCCTTCCTCTCCTCCTTCCTTTCCCTCCTTTTCCTTTCTTCTTTCCTCCCTTCTTCCTTTTCTCCATCTTCCTCTTCCTTCCCTCCCTTCTTCCTTTCCCTCTCCTTCCTCTTCCTTTCTTTCTTCCTTCCCTTCCTTCTCTTCCTTTCCCTCTCCTTCCTCTTCCTTTCTTTCTTTCTTCCCTTCTCATCTTTTCATATTTCCCTCTTTATTTTTGAGAGAGAGAGAGAGAGAGAGAGAGAGAGAGAGAGAGAGTTTTATCAAGCTGACCATTTGGCTTCGTGCCTCTCTTATCTCTCTCTCTCTCTCCAAGGAATTAAAGAAAAAGAGGAGGAGGAGGAGGAGGAAGGCCGCACAATCTAACTATTCCATTTAAATCCTCCTCCTCCTCCTCCTCTTCCTCCTCCTCCTCCTCCTCCAGGGAAGTACGTGCAAAAAAAAAAAAAAGCCGAGGTTGACTTTCCTTCATTTTCTTCTCTTTTCTTCTTTTGTTCTTTTCTTTCTTGCTCTCGTTTTTTTTTGTTTTCTATTTCTTCTTTTTCTCTTCCTTTCTTTCGTTTCCTTTTCCATCTCTTCATTTTCCTTTCCTTTCTTTTCTTCATATACTTTTTATCTTTCTTTTTTTTTCTTTTCCTACTTACGTTTTTTTTTTAGTAATAGTAGTAGTAGTAGTAGTAGTAGTAGTAGTAGCAGTAGTAATAGTAGTAGTAGTAGTAATAGTAGTAGTAGTACTTCAACCTGTACCTTGCTATTATCTACCTCCTCCCCCCTCCCCCTTTTTATAACAGGAGGAGGAGGAGGAGGAAGAGAGAAGGAGGAGGAGGAGATTATAGGGGAAGCCCTCTTAGCGACCCACTGAGGAGGAGGAGGCGGAGGAGGAGATGGTGAAAGTCTGGGAACGGAAAGAGGAAGTAGGGAAGGAAGGAGAGAGTGGGAAGGAAAGGAGAAAGAAAGGGAAGAGGAGCATGGGAAGGGAGGAAGGGGAAGAGAAGATGATAGGAAAGGAGGAGAGGAAAGAAGGAAGAGAGGAAGGTCGAGAAAGAAGAAGAGTGAGGAAGAGAGGAAGAGTGAACAGGAAGAAGGGAGGAAGAGGAAAGAGGAAAGGAGGACCAAGGGAAAAAAATGAAAGAGGGAGGAAGAGGGAAGAAGGGAGGAAAGAGGAAGAGGGAATAAGGAAAAGTTAATAAAAAGGAAGGAAGGAAAATGGAAAAACGAAGTGAAAGAAGAATGGAAGGAAGGAAGGAAGGAGGAAAGACTGGGAGGAAGAGAGTGAAGGAAGGAAGGAGGAAGAAGGAAAAGCGATTAAGAAAGGAAGGAAGGAAAATGAACAAAGGAAGTGAAAGAAGAATGGAAGGAAGAGGAAGGAAGGAAGGAAGGAGGAAAGACTGGGAGGAAGAGAGTGAAGGAAGGAAGGAGGAAGAAGGAAAAGTGATTAAGAAAGGAAGGAAGGAAAATGAACAAAGGAAGTGGAAGAAGAATGGAAGGAAGAGGAAGGAAGGAAGGAAGGAAGGAGGAAAGACTGGGAGGAAAAGGGTGAAGGAAGGAGGAAGGAGGAAAAGCGATTAAGAAAGGAAGTGAAAGAAGAATGGAAGGAAGAGGAAGGAAGGAAGGAAGGAGGAAAGACTGGGAGGAAAAGGGTGAAGGAAGGAGGAAGGAGGAAGAGTAATTAAGAAAGGAAGAAAAATGTAAAAAGGAAGTGGAAGAAGAATGGAAGGAAGAGGAAGGAAGGAAGGAGGAAGAGGGAAGGAGGAAGGAAGGAAAAAGAATCAACATTTGCTTAACTCGTGTGAAAATCTTGAGGAAATTGAAGAGGAGGAGGAGGAGGAGGAGGAGGAGGAGGAGGAGGAGGAGGAAAAAAAAGGAAACGTTATATGATTTTCTCTCCTTTCCTTTCTTTCTTCCTTCCTTCCTTCCTCTCTCCCCCCTCCTTCCTACCTTCCTTCTTTCTTTTCTCTTTCTTCCATTCCACTTTCCTTCCTTCCTTCCTTCCTTATTTCCTTCCTTCCTCTTTCTGTTCCATTCTTCCTTCCTTCCTTTTTTCCTTCCTTCCTTCCTTCCTTCCTTCCTTCCTTTCTCTCTTCCTTCCTCTCTTTCTTCCCTCCTTCCTTCCTTCCTTTCTTCCTTCCTTTCTTCTCTTCCTTTATCTCCTTTTCTTCTTCCTCCTCTCTTTCCTCCTCTCCTCCTTTCTCTCCTTTCTTCTCCTTCATCTCCTCCATTTCTTCCTTCTTCCTTTCTTTTCCCTTTCCCTCTCCCTTCTTTTCCTTCCCCATTCTTTATTTCCTCCTCCTCATGTCTCACTTTCGTCCTCCTCCTCCTCCTCTCCTCTTCTTCTCCTCGCCCTCTTCCTCCATTTATCTCCCCTTTCCTCTTCCTTTTCATTTTTTTTTCTTCTATTTCCTCTTCTTCCTTCCCTTCCTTCTCTTCCCTCTTTCCTCCTTCCCTTCTCTTAGTGTTTTCTCCTTCCTTCTTTTCTTGCATTTCCCTTCATTCCTCTTTCTTTCTCCTTTTATTTGTTATTTTCTTCCTTCTTTTTCTTTCCTCTTCCTTTTCTTCTCTCCTCCTTTCTTCCTTTCCTTCTCTTCTTCCTTTCCTTCCTTTTCCTTCTCTCCTTCCTTCCTTTTCTCCATCTTTTCCTTCCTTCCTTCCCCCTCTTCCCTTCTCTTCCTTTCCCTTCCTTCTTTTCTCCTTTCCTTCCCTTCGTTTTCCTTCTCCCCTTCCTTCCGTTTCTCCTCCTTCCCCTTCCTTCCTCCTCTTCCCTTCTCTTCCTTTCCCTTTCTTCTATTCCTTCCTCTCCTTTCTTCCTTTTCCTCCCTTCCCCTCTCTCTTCCTCCTCCTCCTCCTCCTATTATTATTATTATTATTATTATTATTATTATTATTATTATTATTATTATTATCATCATCATCATCATCTAACGTTTCTCTTTCTCTTTCTCTCTACAGGTAACGTTGGGAGAGGTCGTTATAGCGGGGTTCAGGTGGGACAGGTACAGGTAAGGTGAGGTAGACGTGACCCCGATACAGCGAACTCCTTGTCTGCGGATTACAGAGAGAGAGAGAGAGAGAGAGAGAGAGATTATGTGACCCGGAGATAGTGTATTAGGTGTTATTTCTCTCTCTCTCTCTCTCTCTCTCTCTCTCTCCATTTTTTCTTCTTTCCCCTTTCTTCTCTTCCTCTTCCCTCCTCTTTCCTCTTAACGCTTCGTCCTTCATTAACTTCTTCTTCTTCTTCTTCTTCTTCTTCTTCTTCTTCTTCTTCTTCTTCTTCTTCTTCTTCTTCTTCTTCTTTATAATATTTTCTTTCTCTCTATCTCTGTCTCTCCCACGCTTGCTCTTTTTCTTTTTCTTTTTTCCTTCCTTATTTTCTCCTCCTCCTCCTCCTCCTCCTCCTCAGGTAAACACACACACACACACACACACACACACACACACACACACAGACACATTTATTATTATTATTATTATTATTATTATTATTATTATTATTATTATTATTATTATTTGAAGTGTCTTATTCTGCTCTTTGTCTTTCCTTATTTTCTCTATCTTCTTTTTTTGCCTTTTTTCTTTCCTCTTCTCTCCCTCCATCCCTCTTCTTCCTCCCTTTTCCTCCACCCTTTTCCCTCCCCACCCATTCCTTCCCTCCTTTCTCTTTCCACCATTCTTTTCCTTTCCCTCCTTCCCCTCCTCCTTTCCTCTCTATTCCCCTTTCTTTCTTTCCCATCTTTCCTCTTCCTTTCCCTCCTTCCCCTCCTCCTTTCCTCTCTATTCCCCTTTCTTTCTTTCCCATCCTTCCTCTTCTTCCTTTTCTCCTTCCTCTTTTCCTTACTTTCCCTCTCTCTTCCATACCCCTTCTCTTCTCTCCCCTCCCTTCTTTATTTCTCTCCCTTTTCCTTCCTCTCCCTACCTTTCACCCTTTTCTCTCCCCTCCCTTCTTCCTTTCTCCCTTTTCCTTCCTCTCCCTACCCTTCAACCTTTCCTTTCTCATTCCCTTCTCTTCTCTCCCTTCTTCTTTTCTCTCCCTTTTCCTTCCTCTCCCTACTCTTCACCCTTTTCTTTCCCTTACTCTTTCTACTCTTCTCTCCCTTCTTCCTTTCTCTCCCTTTTCCTTCCTCTCCCTACCCCTCACCCTTTCCTCCTACTCTTAACCCAAAATAACACACCTTTCCTCCTCCTCCTCCTCCTCCTCCTCCTCCTCCTCTTCTCCCTCCAATTAAGCCTATTCTCTTCCCCTCTTTATCAACTTAGAGAGAGATTGATGGCTCCCCTCTCTCTCCTTTCTCTATACCTTATCATCACCTCTCTCTCTCTCTCTCTCTCTCTCTCTCTCTCTCTCTCTCTCTCTCTCTCTCTCTCTCTCTCTCTCTCTCTCTCTCTCTCTCTCTTCCCTTTATATTTTTTTCGTTGCCAATTTTCTTTTTTTTTTCTTTTATCTTCCTTATCTTCTTATTTTTTCTCCTTCCTTTCCTTTTTTCTGTTTTATTCTTTTCCTTTTTCCTCCTTTTCCACTTTTCCTTCCATCCCTTTCTTCCTTTCTCTCCTTCCCCACTTTCCCTCCCTTCTTTTTCCCTTTTCCTCCTTTTCCTTCTTTCTTCCTTTCTCCTTTTCCTTTATTTTCCCTTTTCTCTTCCTTTCTCCTTTTCCTCCCTTCCTTTTCCCTTTTTCTCCCTTCAATTTCTTCGTTTCTCTCCTTTTCCACTTTCCCTCCCTTCCTTTTCCGTTTTCCTCCCTTCTCTCCTCTTTCTTCCTTTTTCCTTTTCCTCCCTTTTCCCTTTTTCTCCCTTCCTTTCTATCTATCCTTTCCCTTAATTTCTCCCTCTCTCTTGCTTGTTCTTCTCCCCCTCCTCCTCCCCTCTTCCTTCCTTTCTATCCTTTCCTCTCTTCGTTCCTCTCCCTCTCCTCCCCTCTTCCTTCCTTACTATCCTTTCCTCTCTTCTTTCCTCTCCCCCTCCTCCCTTCTTCCTTCCTTTCTATCCTTTCCTCTCTTCGTTCCTCTCCCCCTCCTCCCTTCTTCCTTCCTTTCTATCCTTTCCTCTCTCTTCGTTCCTCTCCCCTCTCCTCCCCTCTTCCTTCCTTTCTATCCTTTCCTCTCTCTTTGTTCCTCTCCCCTCTCCTCCCCTCTTCCTTCCTTTCTATCCTTTCCTCTCTCTTCGTTCCTCTCCCCTCTCCTCCCCTCTTCCTTCCTTTCTATCCTTTCCTCTCTCTTCGTTACTATCACCTCTCCTACCCTCTTCCTTACTTTCTCTTCTTTACTCTGACGTCTCCTCCCCTCTTCCTTCCTTTCTATCCTTTCCTCTCTCTTCTTTCCTCTCCCCTCTCCTCCCCTCTTCCTTCCTTTCCCTTAATTTCTCCCTTTCCCTCGTTCCTCTCCCCTCCTCCCCTATCCACCCTTAATTTCTCCCTTTCCCTCGTTCCTCTCCCCTCCTCCCCTCTCCCCCCATAATTTCTCCCTCCCTCTTCCTCGTTCCTCTCCCCTCTCCCCTCTCTCGCTCGTGTCTCACTCCAGCCCTCCCCTCAGGTCATAGACTTCGGGTCCTCGTGCCTGGAGAACCAGCGGGTCTACACCTACATCCAGAGCCGCTTCTACCGCGCGCCGGAGGTCATCCTGGGCGCCAAGTACGGCATGGCCATCGACATCTGGTCCTTGGGCTGCATCCTCGCCGAGCTGCTCACCGGCTACCCGCTGCTGCCCGGCGAGGTGAGGGGGCAGTAGTGGGGTGAGGGGGAAGATGGGTGGGTGAGGGTGTGTGGTTAGGTGAAGGTAGTTGTGTGTGTGTGTGTGTGTGTGTGTGTGTGTGTGTGTGTGTGTGTGTGTGTGTGTGTGTGTAAGGTAGGTCGGGGTGGGTTGTGTGGGTCCCCGGGGTGATGATGGGAGGGGTTGCTTTGTGGGTGGGGAGCAGAGGGGTATTGAATGTGATGGGTGAATGGGCAGAGGTAATGTGTGTGTGTGTGTGTGTGTGTGTGTGTGTGTGTAGGTCAGGGGTGGGTTGTGGGTCTCCAGTGTGATGATGGGAGGTTGCTTTGTGGGTGGTGGAATATGTGATGGGTGAACGGGAGGGGTAATGTGTGTGTGTGTGTGTGTGTGTGTGTGTGTGTGTAAGGTAGGTCGGGGTGGGTTGTGTGGGTCTCCGGTGTGATGATGGGAGGGGTTGCTTTGTGGGTGGGGAGCGGAGGGGGGGGGGTATTGAATATGTGATGGGTGAATGGGCGGAGGTAATGTGTGTGTGTGTGTGTGTTTGTGTGTGTGTGTGTGTGTGTTGGTGGTCGCCGCTAACCCCCGTGTGCCCGCAGGACGAGGCGGACCAGCTGGCGTGCATCATGGAGCTGCTGGGCATGCCGCCCGCGCGCCTCATCGAGCAGAGCAAGCGCGCCAAGAACTTCATCACCAGCAAGGGCTACCCGCGGTACTGCGTGACGCGCACGCTGCCGGACGGCTCCACCATCCTGCACGGCGGCCAGTCGCGGCGCGGCAAGCCCCGGGGGCCGCCGGGCTCCAAGGCGCTGCAGACGGCCCTCAAGGGCTGCAGCGACCCGCTCTTCCTGGACTTCATCCAGCGGTGCCTGGACTGGGACCCCGCCACGCGCATGACGCCCAGCCAGGCCCTGCGGCACGGCTGGCTGCGCCGCCGCCTGCCCAAGCCGCCCTCGGAGAAGAGCGACTCGCCCGCCTCCACGCTGCGCACGCCCTCCTCCTCCTCCTCCTCCCGCACGCCCTCCTCCGTGGCCGCCGCCGCCGCCAAGCTCAACACCATCGCCACCTCGGCCACCAAGCTGCGCGCCACCATCACGGACGAGGGCGGCGCCGCCACGGTGCACCCGCGCCACCACGCCACCAAGCTGCCGCAGATCACCAACCCCGTCACCT
Organism: Eriocheir sinensis; assembly: GCF_024679095.1. Taxonomy (NCBI): domain Eukaryota; kingdom Metazoa; phylum Arthropoda; class Malacostraca; order Decapoda; family Varunidae; genus Eriocheir; species Eriocheir sinensis. The sequence continues at coordinate 4,877,549 of NC_066562.1, forward strand.
GAGCCCCCCGACCCCAGCGCCGCCGCCGCCGCCCCGCCCCGCCGCTGCCGCCCCGCCGCCCACAGGGGGCGCCGCGCCACCCACATATCACCAGACCAAAGTGCAATTGTGGCGGCGGCGGCCGCGAGCAGGGCGGGGCGGCGGGCGGTGGCGGGCGGCGGGGCGGCGTGTGAGGCGGGACGCTCGCCCACGCCGCCCCGCCCCGCCCCGCCCCGCCCATACCTGCTAGTCGTGAGGCGCCGCCGCCCCCCCCTCCCAGCGGGCCGGGGCGCCCCGCCACCTTGATATTACAACTCCTCTCATGATCTCGCCGTGTTCACAAAGCCGCCGCGCCGAGGGGCAGACACTCAATCAAAACAGCGGTGACACACACACACACACACACACACACACACACACACACACACACACGGGGCCACAACACCCTACACTCATGTTATACTTAGCAGCAGCAGCAGCAGCAGGGGCTGAGCCAGCCCAGGCGGGTCACACACACACACACACACACACACACACACACACACACACACACACACACACACACACACACACACCCTCACCACGCCCCCCCCCCACCACCACTGCCACCACCACCCCCATCACTCCCCTCGGGTGTCTCGCCGGGCAGTGGTGGTGGTGGTGGTGCCGGTGCCCCGGTGGCTGCTGGCACTACTGGGGCACGGGGGTATCTTGGCCCCGCGCCACCACCACCGCCACCTCTGCCATGGTCACCACCACCACTTTCATCACCATGACCACCATCACCATAGTCAATACAACCATAGTCACCAACCATGAGCTTAATCCCCTACACACACACACACACACACACACACACACACACACACACACACCACCCCTTCACCACCTCCTGTATCAGTCTCTACACCTCCTCGAGTGGCGGTGGTGGTGGTGGTGGGGTGGTCACTGATAGCTGTGGTTGGGCTGCTGGCTGGCTGCTGTGTGCGTGTGCATGTGTCTGGTGTGTGTGGTGTGTGGTGTCTGGTGTGTGGTGGCTGCCTGGTGTGTCTTGGCATTTACAAGGAAGGACATTATTTTGTTTGGCGTAAACACTGCCTTGTTTGCTCATCTGTATGTCTGTCTGTTTGTGTTTACTACAACCACTACTTCTGCTACTGCTACTTATTATGTTTTGGTATTCACGTGACACCGTAAACAAACACAAGACAAACAAGAACACACATTTTATTACTTTTATCTTTACTGTTTTTATTATTCCTACTGGTGTCGTCAGTCTTCAGGGTGGAAGGACGCACGCAATCATACAATATTTTAAACTGTCTTCAATATTCAGGTCTTTTATTGTATTTATCTTTTTTATTTAAGTGAGTAAATCCTCGTTTTTTTAATTATTACTGTATGTACTTCAACCTCACTTTTATATGAGTCCGTTTGTGTGTCTGTTTCTTTGTCGGCGAAATGGACAAAAAACTCATGGTGGCTGTTCTTGCGCCTGCCAAAGCTACACACACACACACACACACACACACACACACACACACACACACACACACACACACACACACACACACACACACACACTGTATCTACGGGTTACTCAGTCATTATGTGAAAGTATTAACCAGTGGGGAGGAGGAGAGAGAGAGGAGAAGAAAGACAAATGAAAAGAAAATGAAGACAAGGAATAGAATGAAGAGGAAGAGGAGGAGGAGGAGGAAGGGAATAGAAGAGGAAGAAGAGGAGGCAGACCACTCTAACCCCCTTCCTCTCCATCACGATCCAAGGCCAGGAATACTCTAACTCCCCCCCTCACCCCCCCCTTCCCCCTTAACCCCCCCCCTCTCTGACAAGGCTTAGGGGATACATGACATCCGCGTGACATTGGCCGAGCAGCCGACTTGGACATCCGGAAAAGCCGTCGCCCCCAAAATAATTGAAATCGCAAAAAGGAAATTGATAATACCCTGAAAAGTTGGCTGTGAAAAAATAAAAGAAAAAGGGAAAGTGTGAAAAGTTAGCTCCATTTTTTTTTTTTTTTCGTATATAATTTTTTCAACACGTGTGAAAGTTACGGAGAAAAGAAAGTCGAGGAAAATTCAAGAAGCTTTTCGAAAGTTCGCAAAAAATGTGTTCCTTTTTTATCACTGTCATCATCATTATTATTTATGTGTAGTGTGTGTGTGTGTGTGTGTGTGTGTGAAAGCCTATTGTAAGTGACCTCTGTTTCTATCGATCTTTTTTTTATCAACACAACAAGTTCTTCGCAGTGATATTTTTACTCTCTCAGAAGATCTATACTTTTACATCTATTTTTTTTATGTGCAATACTTCTTAGCGAGGCGGAGACACGACGCGAGATTCTCCGTTAAGGGTTTTTTCTAGCAATTTTTAATCATTTTCTTAGTGGCTCAAGACCGATTACACACATAAGCACTTGCAGTATGTTGGAAAAGGAGGAAAATAAAGGAAGAAGGAAGATAAAGGAAAATAAATACACATAAGCACTTACAGTATGTCGGAGAAGGAGGAAGATAAAAAGAGGAAATAAACGAGATGAAAAGAAATGAATTGGAACCCAGAATGAAAGAAAGGTAAAGGAAAGAACAGATATATAGGAAGAAGGAGAGTGGCACAATCATCACAATCGTCACCACTATCAACAACACCATATTTTGTCATTTTCGGAGGTTCATCGTCGCTCCTGCTGAGAAGGTTTAAAATGGATGAGGTAGAACACACACACACACACACACACACACACACACACCTTCATACTCACATACATACATAAACATAAACTTACATGCGTACATACTTAAAGACACACGACAGTTAATACACACACACACATACATACATACATACATGGTTTAATCTATACATTCACAATCCCTCAAGAATTTTTTTGAGAGAATGAAGGTGTAGAGAAAATGGATATATGCTTAAATTTGCTACTTTGCCACATTGTAATTTTTTTTTTTTTTTTTTTTTTTTTTTTTTTATGGGTTGCCTTGAAGATCTGCCATTTTTTATACTTGCCGACTTTGTATTTGTGTATTTATTTATTTCACTATTAATTTTCAAACGCCGTCTTTCATGCCGTTTGTGTGCCGTTAGCTTTCTCTTCCTCTGTGAGTGTAGACGGAGGTATTTTTTTATTTCATTTTTGTCATTATTGCTGTTTTGAAGAGGTTGATGGAACACTCGGGGGTTTGTTGAGTTTTGGGACAAGTCGAAATATCAATGAGTTGGGTTTCTTGTGAGTGTGTGTGTGTGTGTGTGTGTGTGTGTGTGTGTGTGTGTGTGTGTGTGTGTGTGTGTGTGTGTGTGTGTGTGTGTGTTTAACTGTGACTGTCTGTGATAATGCGACCGTGTGGAAGCTGCATTTAAATCATTTGACGAAGTAGTAATTTTAAATGCCGGAATCTTTTTAACTAACGTGTCTCGAACAAGAATTAGTAACCAAGAATTTATGATTGTGAGGAATTGAGGCTGAAAATGTGAGTGATAGACCCCCCCCATCCCCCTGCACCCCCACCCCCCCACCCCCACAGGTTATTCCGTGTTAGAAATCCACCCCGTCCCCCCACAGGTTATTCATGTTACTCCACCCATCCCCTCCCTCCTCCACTCCCCCCCACCCCGACCCCCACACAAATAAAAGCTAATCAAAATCCCGCAGCAATCTCACGTAATCACTTGACGAGCCTTAGACATATTAACTTTTTGGCACTGATGATGAGTTGAAAAAAAATGATAGAAGTAAAATTATCCATGTTACCAGAGAGAGAGAAAATGTTATAGATGTTAAGGCGAAAAATAGTTGGCATACATATATATATATATTTCTCTCGCTTCTGCCGTTGATGCATATGTCAGTTTGTACTATTTTTGCAGGGTGGGTCTTTCATATCCAAGTGCAATAACATAAACAGTAAGAGGCTTTCCTTCTCTGGGGGAAGTTCATTAATACAGTTTTTTATACTTATTTTTTTTGCCGAACAGAAATCTTACAAATTGCATGGTGGTAGCGTACATGTGTGTGTGTGAGCTTGGGTGTGTGTGCGCATATATGTGTGTGTAACCAGCTAACTTGTGACCAACTCTAAAGACTGACATTTCTGACCAACTCACTCACTCAGTTAATCAGTCAGTCAGTCAGTCAGTCAGGGAGGGAAGGGTCTGGGGTAAGAAAGAGGAGGGGGGGGTCAGGGAAGAGGAGAAAGCCCCCTACGGTAAACAGTGGTCTCGTCCCCTTGTCATGTCTGCGGCAGGATGTACAGTGTAAACAAGGTGTAAAGGAAGTGTAAACATGTGTAGACAGAGTAATAATTATTTATGAGCCAGCGGAGGTGTTCGGAGAGGCTGTAAAGGGGGTGTTACACTGGGCAAATTTTCCGTGGATCTTCAGTCAAACCACGATTTCCGCTGGCGTGGTTCTCATATTTTCATGGTTTTCTGAGGTGTCCCTGATCTTCCAAAGCTACGGTACATTTCACTGAAGGATGACGGTATTACTCACCATCATCATCAGCAGCAATAACAAGAAACAAATGAGAACCATGCTAGCGGAAATCGTGGTTTGACTGAAGACCCACGGGAAATTTGCCCATTGTAATAGCCCCTTAAAGGAACCATTCATGTATAAAGGTGATTCTTTTTGGCGTACAGACTTAACACACACACACACACACACACGCACACCTACTTACACGCTGTATGTACTCATGTAAAAGGTGATCTCAAGTAAAAAAAGACTCCCTCAAGACTGTGGTGTGTGCAGTTCGGGAATGAGTTTAGGGATGACTTCAGGCCACAAGGAAAGGGATAAAGTTAGTGGAGTCAATTGTGTAAACCTTCTGAAAACAAGTTCGAAAAATTAGACTTTTACACAAGCATATGCAGTGAGGCACACACACACATACACACTTACACACATACACACACACACAGCCTTATGTGGGGGCTGGACATCTAGATCTTAGGTGTGGAATTTTTTATATGCAGTTATGCTTAAAACCAACAACTCTGTTCAAAGGTTGATGAAAAAGTAAACTTACTTTTTTATATGATAATCTTATACATACTACTTACTTGAGGAAAAAAGAACGCTAAACGGTGACTTGTTTGTTCTCGGGAAGCAGACGCAGCGATCCCAAGCGTGTTGATCACCGGGAAGGCTGCGTGTGTTTTGTGGCGAGTGTTTGTGGAGTAGTAGTGTGTCTGGGCGTGGCGGGGAGGGCGCGCCTGGCCGCCGTCTCTTTGTCTGTCTGTCAGCCTGTCTGCCTCGGCCTGTCAGTGCATCAGTCTTTCTGTCGGTCGGTCCGGGCCGCCCGGTCGCCCGCCACCGCCCACAAGTCAACTAATTTTATTTATTTATAATTTTAAATGACTCAGTAATTTTAGAATGGCATTGCAAATCTCTACGTAAGGTTATTATGTAGACAGATTTTTTTAAGCATGGAAGGAAGTAAAATTTATTATGCTTCAAAATGTAAAAAAAAAAAGTACTATATATATATATCATTAATTTGTGATGGCAATTCGTGTGTGTGTGTATCGGAAACAGACTGAAAACAACAACAACAACAACATCAACAACATCGTGACTAAAGAGAAAAAAAAGAAAGAAACCGATCAAGTGGAAGACGATGAAAACTAGAAACAAAAAAGTGTGGGACAAAAATCAAAGTTCATTACGACGACGGGGGAAAGAAAATAAAAGAGGCGTTAGAGGCAAAAAAATTCAGGTGTTTTGGCGGAAATTAAATAAAGAAAACAAAACGAAAAAGGCGGAACTGGCAGAGCTGGGCCATCGAGTTGAGCGGCACTGTGGGCAGGATGGAAGGTGGCTTGTGGAGTCTGCGTCGAGGGAGGAGTCAGGCGTTTATAGGTGAAGCATATGGTGGAGGTGACGTCAGGCAAATTCAATATCCTGTGACTGACTTACACAATCTTATACACTTGTTTCTTTAGCCTACGTCGAGAGAGGAGTCAGGCGTTTATAGGTTCACAGGCGTTTATAGGTAAAGCATATGGTGGAGGTGACGTCAGGCAAATTCGATATCCTGTGACGACTTACACAATCTTATATACTGGTTTCTTCATAGCATTTTTTCTGTCTTTAAATTCCTCTCTTCTTTTCATTTACTTTACTATTTGCCTTCATCACCAAGTTTTCTTACTTTGTTAACTCTTTCATTCTTTCCCTTCACTTCCTTCTTTTGTTACCCCTTTACTGTTTTCCTTCATTACCACGTTTTCTTACTCTTAAATCTCTCATTCTTTTTCTTCGCTTTATTCTTTTGTTTCCCCTTTACTGTTTGCCTTCATTACCACGTTTTCTTACTCTGTTAACTCTCCCATTCTTTCTTTTCACTTCCTTCTTTTCTTCCCTTTTTCTGTTTACCCCCATTGGCACATTTTCTCACTATTAACTTTCTTATTCTTCCTTTTCACTTCCTTCTTTTCTTTCCCTTCTCTGTTTACCCCATTGATTAACTTTCTCATTCTTCCTTTTTACTTCCATCTTTTCTTTCCTTTCTCTGTTTACCCCCATCGGCACATTTCATTACCCTATTAACTCCCTTTCTCTCTCACTCGTTCTTGCAGGGGCGAAAGTTAGAATCGTAGGTGCAGAAATATCCGACATTGAAAGTTACCTCCCCCTGGTACCTCACAATCCTGGTCGACACACTGTAGCCACTTCCTCTGCTACCCTCACCATTAACCTCACCATATTCAAGGCCCATCATCACCCTCAGAGCCACAAGCAGTCGATGGGTGCGTCTCGCTGGTGGGCGGCTCGGCGGGAGACTTGCATCGCCCATTCTAGATGTAAAAACAAATCACTCCTATTACTACGACTACTAGAGTTTTGCCGGCGTAGATAACCGTTAGTTTTCCAGAGTTGTTGTTTCCCTGTGTCTGATGCTTGCTTTCCGCTCCTGGTTATGTGGTGGTGATTCAGATGTGTGTATGAGAGACGGGGAGAGAGAGAGGGAGAGGAAGAAGGATCAAGGGAGGGAGAGGGAGTAGGGGGATAAATACTTGCTGGCTGGTCTAAATTTTGTTGCTGGGAAGATTTTTTAGGAGTGTAAGAAAGAAGGAAAGGGAGGGGAAGGACAATAGAAAGGAATAGACATGCTTGCTGCTGTTGTATGAGGAAGAAAGGGAATGAGGAAAAGGAAGAAGGATTAGGAGAAAGAGAAAGGCTGATAGGAAGGAAGAGAGGATAGGAAGAGCCAGGAATACCCATGCTTGCTGCTATTGTATAAGGAAGAAAGCGAACGAGGGAAAAGAAGAAGGATTAGGAGAAAGAGAAAGGCCAAATAGGAAGGAAGAGAGGATAGGAAGAGCCTTGAATTCACTTGCTATCACCTCAAGATATCCGTGGCTTCTTAAATCCATAGATATTATCCTCTCCTCACACCAGGTATTAAAATCATATGAAGAACAGGTATAGGTAAAGTGCAGGTTCCTCAGGTGTGATGTATACTCGTTAGGCTTCTCCAGGTATAAACGAAGGTCAGGTGTGGTAATGGTGTAACGAATCAGGTGTTAACGAGGCAAGGTGTAAGCAGACAGGTGTGTTTTGTGAGGGTCAGAGGTGTGTTTAGGGAAGTTGTCAGGTGTTAGTTAGTCCGGTGTTTATAAAGAGCAAGTATGTAGGTGTAGTAAGAGTCGTGTGTGTGTGCGTGTGTGTGTGTGTGTGTCAGTTGTATAGAAAAAGTATGAAGATTGTCAGGTGTTAATGAGCTCAGGTTGGGCAGGTGTCAAAGAAATCCAGGTGGTAAGTCATGTGTATTTTGGAAAGTTATGAAGGTCAGGTGTGGATTTGATCATTCAGGTGTGATAGAAAAGGTATGAAGGTAAATGCCAGGTTAATGAGCAGGCAGGTGTGAGGGTGGTGTCAGGTGTGCCAGGTGTCTTATGAAGGTCATTTATCAGGTTTAACAAGCTCAGATTAGGCAGGTGTGAGGGTAATAAGAGTCAGGTTTGTATTAGGTGTCTCGGGGGGGGTTAATTGTCGGATGTTAGTGAGCCCAGGTGAGGCAGGTGTGCGGTGTTGGGTGGGGTGAGGTCCATGTTTGTAGCCTAGACTAATTTTCGAGCACTGTTTATGTAGCCATGTGGGATGCAAGCTTCCGCCCGACCCGCCCACCGAAGTGTTGTGTAAAGAAGTGAAGGAGGAGGAGGTTGCGTGTCCTGTGCACCTACTTACACACACACACACACACACACACACACACACACACACACACACACACACACACACACAAGGAAAAGTTGGACAAATACAGATACGGAGATGGGACCACACGAGCGTTAGCCCAGGCCCTGTAAAACTACAACTAGGTAAATACACACACACACACACATACACACAAACACATGTAAAATAATGTACACTGATGATACAATGCACATTTACAAATACATACACATACATTTATACATACCCCCCCACACAGTGATTGATTAATTGAGTGATATATACATACACACACATACATTTATACATACGTACATACATATATACACACAGCACTAGAGTAGAGTGGAGTGCCAACAACAACAACCTTCACAGTGCCAATGACCTAAGATGACCCAGCCTGACCTGACCCCCCTCCTTCCCCCCTCCTCTCCCTTCCCCTCCTCAAGCTAACCGAGAACACCCAGGCGGAGGTCAGCCATGCAGTCACAGCGTGTGCGTGGAGGCGGCGAGCGCGCACACGTGTAGGTTTTTGCTGGTGTACAGAGAGGACTCGTCACAAAATGTACATATTGGTCGATTTTTTGAGTCCGCTGCCGCTGCTGCTGCCACCAGTATGTTTCTTCACCTGTCCGTTCCCCACTCAGAGGCTTCCCCTTCCCCCCTAGCCACCCCCTCACCCCCCTATTCTGGCACGGGGGGGTTCATCTAGGCACTGTTTCCCCTGCCTCTGAGGTGCCACAGTGACCCCCTACTCCCCCCTAAACCTCCTCATCCCCTCATTTGGCACCAGGGGGTCACCTAGGCACTGTTCCCTTGCCTCTGGGTTGCCGCAGGGCCAGTTTTGTGGGTCCTGGCCGCTTGACCATCAACTTTGTATTTTCTGTAAGGGGGATAAACAGCCGCCAGCTTCGCCGTTGCTGCCGCCGCCGCCGTTGCATTTTTCCACCTCTGATCCGTCGCTCCTTTTTGTCGACTTTGAGAGCCGCCTCTGGTGATACGAACTTACCTTCCCGTCTTGTGTGGGGTCAGGGCAGGTCACGGGAGGGGGTATGGGTAAGGAGGGCAAGAGTAGGGTAAGAACTGACCCTATCTTGCCCCTCTCCCTCCCTTCCTCTTCCAGCCCTTCCCCCCCCCCTCCTCATCCACACACCTAAGACATTGTATCATATGTGTCTCATAGCGCTGAGTCAGTCGTGTGTGCGGAGGAGCCCACAGACGTACATACATTCATACATACATATTGTACATACTTTTTTAGGAGAGCTGGGGACCCTCGCACGCCAGCCTGGTCAGCCAGCCACCGAGCAGCCAGCAGGTGAGTGGTTCGAGTGGTCTGCCCGTCAATGTTTTGTATGAATAACATGAATAAATAAGATGAGTGAGGTGGTGTACTAGACGCCTCTTCATCGCCGCCCCCCGCCCCCCACACCACCCCCCACTGCCCCATGCCACCACCACCACCACCTTTTTGATATTTTTGTTTGATCAAAAATTCATAAAAGGGTTGAAATAAAAACACGAAAACGACATAAAAAAATACAATCATCCATTTCCAGCCGAGTAGAGAGAGCGATGCAAAGGGTCAGCCGTTTGTTACCGACGTCTTGGTAGCGAGGTCTTTCTTTTTTAATTTTGTGATAATTGTCAACAGTACTGTCAAGCCATACACGAGAGAAACAACTAGGATGTGTAGGACTATAATTTCTGTGTTGTTAGGAGTCAGTAAACAAAGTATTCATGCCAAGCCGACTTTCTCTTACCCTCCAGTGTGTGTGTGTGTGTGTGTGTGTGTGTGTGTGTGTGTGTGTGTGTGTGTGTGTGTGTGTAATTCACCATGGCCTGATCATGAGCTGGACTCGTCATCGCCAGCAAGTAGGCTACCCTCCCGATTACAGCAAGTTCATTATAGTCCAAGTGTGTGTGTGTGTGATATTCGAGAGATTTTCCAAACGTATGTATTGGTACTTATTAACAGTTTTGTGGCTGATTTGGCTTTTTAACCCGGTAGCAGCGACGGGCCAAATTTGTGCCATGATATTATAGACCCCCCAAAATAGATGATACATAAACTGATCACAAATGCTTTGATATATATTATGAAATGGTTTGTGTGAGTGATGATTTTTTTAACATTTTTCTCGCTTAGAGGAACCAATAAGAAATATGATCCCCGTTGCTACCGGGTTAATATACCATTTTTGGGACGGGGGTGGATTAGAAGTGATGGATTTTCACAGTTAAGTCGACATATTATGAATCCAGTCGTAAGAATTGATATATAAAAAAATCAACAAAACTAACTAACCACGCCTTGAAAAATAATAAAAAAGACAGACCAGCCACAGCATTGTAGATCAAGACAAGTACGATGTTCCAAAAATTAGGCAGTTGTCTAAATGTATAGAAAAGAAATATTGGTGCGGTAAGATGTCGATATATAGGCTACACATACCTTTCTATATTCCTTAGTATTGGACATGGTTGAGGAAGATTAACAAAGCAGTACTTGTCCTTCACTATAAAAGGGAAATCTTATGTTTTGTTCTCTTAATATATGTGGGCTATAGATGGTTTTCTTATATCTTTTTTTAGTAGGGGACATGAGGAAAATTGAAAAAATCTAATCTAGAGAAAGGAAATCTTGCTCTGTTCTTTTGTATGATATTGGAAACCTGCTTTTTAGTTTGATTTGGCTTTATTTATTAAGGCAAAGTATTGGGACAGCAAGAAAGGGGAAGACTAGAAGGGACTGAGACTAAGGGAGAGGGGAGAGAATGGAAGGGCTAATACATCTACAGACACATCCATCAGGAGAGGTGGCTACCGTGGCTTCTTAGGCTGTGTTCTTGGAGTCGGCGCGGCGCGCGGGCGCGGCCTCGGGCATGGCTGGAAGGTGGCGCGAGGCCCGGAGATTTTTTGGGGGGCTGGAGGGCATCATAACTAGGTTCATGTGCAGGAGGGTGAATTATTTTGAAAACAAGCACATTTAGGAGTATTTCGAAGGTGATATGGCAAACATGGCCCCTAGCCCCCACATAAATGACGGCTCTGTGGAAGGTTTGGAGGCCGCCGCTTGGACAGTGCTGCCCCCCGCGCTGCTCCACTTGACCGAGGTCACCGAATTTTGGGTTGATTTAAGAGCTGGCCTTCTGGGCAGCATGTGGGTAACCTTCCGCCACTCGGCGATGTTTGAAAGTTGCCAGCGTGCATAGGTGCGCCATATGGGATTCGAACCTCGGTCCCTGGGCTCACCACGCCCGCACGCTGACCACGCGGCCGCCGCCTCCCCTTTTGATTGGGCAAGGATGGGGCTGAGGGGCGTTTTTTTTAATTTTTTTTTTAGGACAAGAGCCCCGCCAAACCACCTCGGGGTCGCCACTGGAGGGCTGACAGGTGCATGGGTGAGTGAAGTCAGTAGAGCAGTCGTGTCACTGTACAAGGTCTGCGTGTGACAGACAGCTGTCACACTGGCAGGAAATGTCGCTCGCACAGTTTTCATATCTTTTATTTATTTCATGGTGGTGAAAATGAAAGCCATTGTTCATAGAGAAAGGTCATCCAGTTAAGAAATCCAGGCAAGTAAAGCAACATACAAAAATAACAGAATGAGGCTGTCTTGTGGGTAACCGGGAAATGCCAGCTGTTTGCCTTCTTTAACCAAGACTTACAACGGTGAATAACAATAAAATACAAGAGATCTTCGCCACAACAAATAATTTCCTCCTGAGATAAGGATTGATGATTGATTGATAGTTTATTGTTGCAAGTAAAACAACAAAGGAGAAGGGAGGAGCATATGCCATCCCAACCCCCAGGCAGGACAGAGTGTGATTATACAACTAAGGATACATGTGTAAGTAGCACCAGGAAACTAAAAAGATACAAGGTAGTTGAGGTAGGTAAGTGCGGTGCCGTTGGCGTGGCGGCGGGCGGGAGTGTTTACAGTGAGGGAGGGAGGCAGCGGCGGCGGGGCGGCGGTCATGGGACACGGCCACTCTCCGCCTCACCCCGCACACCCAGCACGCACACCGCCGCCGAGGCACCTCGACCACCTTCCTTGGACAACGCCGCGACCTTAGGCGTGGCCGCGAAGGGAGGAGGGCAAGGATTAACCCGCTGCGTGGCCTGACGGGAAGCACGTGCCATTGGACACAGGTAGGAGGGCATACGTGTTTACCTTCACCCTCACCCCCAGCCCACCCCAGCGGGCCGCGGCGCCCCCCGTGAGGCGCGCCTGCCCGCCCAGCACCCGCGGGTCGTGACGGGTACGGTACGTGTCGCGGGTGGTGGCGTAGAAAGTGTGGGGTCAGGATGCCAGATGGCCCTCGGAGTGGTGGTCACGGGCGGGCAGACCTGACCCGGCCTGGACTCGGGGCTGTGAGGGAAGCACTGGTGTTGTGTCTGCGTCAGTGTGTTGCTTTGTGTTGGCCGATTTTCCAGGTGGGGGCACAAGGCTTACTGGTGAATAATTTGTGGACACTCAGTGCCACGGAGCTGAACTGTTAGGGAAGCCTTGGTGATGTGTTGGCAGCAGTCTGTCACTTCTTATCAGCCGACTTTCTGTCTGGAGGATCAACACTGTAGGACCCATAACTGGGGAATATTTAATGGACACTCATCACCATTCAGCTGAGCCTTGCCCGACTCATAACTGGGGGATATTTAATGGACACTCGTCACCATTCAGCTGAGCCTTGGCACTGTGTCACCTGGCCCACAGTATTATGGTGATGGGTTGTAGTCGCCCAGATTTATTATTGCCACAGTGTGTCTATAACGCAGAAGTATCATATTTGTGTAACATACTAGTGCATTTACGTTTTTCATAATGTGGTGCAATCCTGTTGTCATTTTCCTCTTTTACTTCCTATTGATACTTCCTTGAAGCTTTTTATGTTTTTTGTGAGACTCTGGACACACTCATGGGTAGGGTTTAGGCTCAATCTGATATATATATATATATATATATATATATATATATATATATATATATATATATATATATATATATATATATATATATATATATATATATATATATATATATATATATATATATATATATATATATATATATATATATATATATATATATATATATATATATATATATATATATATATATATATATATATATATATATATATATATATATATATATATATATATATATATATATATATATATATATATATATATATAGTCCAAAGGCGTGAGAGAATTTGGCGGTCAGTTCTCCGCCTGTGAGAGACTTTCCCGAACTTGAGGGAAAGATTTAAGCCGCTTTTAGCCCCATATTTGATCAAAATTATGCCATATGGCAGACAGAGTATGGAAGATGGCAGACACACACTAAAATATGGCAGAAATGCCATAATTATGGCAGGCAATGCAACTGTGGTGTGTTGGGTTGGGACCCTGACCTGAGCTGACAATGCTGCAGAGGCAACGGTGCCAAGTGTTGTACAAATTTTTGTATTCACTCACAAATAGAGAATCATTCATAAAAAAAAACATATCTTTTTGGTATGAGAGAGAGAACGAGAGAGTGAGGGAAGGGTGTGAGGGGTGCGGTTTGGGAGCTGAGTTAGAGACATGACACCAATGTATGGGGAGGTACCTACGTCAGAGGCGCCACTTTAAATGTGCCCAACTATAAAGGAGGAACTTTAGCATTATTGCTGACGTTCTCTTTCAAAAAGTAAATTTTCGCAGCAAAACATTCTGCTTGAGCTATTTTGATCCAGTATTCATTGGTTTTCCCTTTAGAATCATAACCCTTTAATTACCTTAGGAACTTAATGACAGGCCTATGAGAAATCCAAACATATTTTTCATAATTAGAAGGTTTTACTTTGATTTCTTCTATTATTCCATCCTCTAACTGTTTATCAAACTCCTCTTGGTATTTATTGATAAGCCCTTTTCTTTTTAGGTGATCCTCGGTCCGGTTTAATACCTTCAGAACAACAAATTGATTTGAAGGGACTGAATTTATTTTATAAGGATACCAAGGCAGTTCTACATTATAGTATCAATCTTTGAAAATTATACCTTCTTTAAATTTATCAATTTGGTCTTTATCAAAGGACACCAATTCTCGGTTGTCCTTCTTTATGCCCATGGATTCTAAACTAAAGAGATGTTCTAGTCCATTATCAACTTCAATATCCTTCAAAATATGCTCTAACAGGTTAAAGTATGATTTGAGAGGATCCGTTACTAGGTTGATCATTGTCTTAGTTTGAGGGCTTAGTATCTCTTGATTGGTCTTTTTCAAGGACTTTATCAAAGATTTACTCTGGTTGTTATTCAAAAAGTTAAATACTGGTCTCATAGGGGCAGCATTGTTATGTAAGACTAGACAGGAACCACCTAGTACTTCCTTCCAGGTTACTGATGACATGTACTGGAAAATATAAATTCCCAGCAGCATATCCACTGATATTGTTTCGTGGTTTTTATCGGCGTCACAGACGCTGATCAACAGATTGTCCATCTTCATGTTGTTCTCTTCAAGTTGTTTTCTGGCTTACCCATGCATTGTAGACATGACATTGTATAATAACATTTGTTAACTCTGATAAACCCTACAACATGGAATTATAAACAAAGTAATTTTTTATTTTTTATTTTTTTTTTATGTCTTGGCCTGTGGGGCCGGTAGGCCTTCATAGTAGGGCCTGATGGTCGGCCCCAGCCCATTGTGGCACAGGCAAGTGTTTATGGTGGCGCCATCTTTACTTTTCAGCATTTTCCATTTTAGACCCCTAGCTGCATAATATAAATTGTTGGGGGTGTGTTGGAGGGTCATATGACGCCGATCTGGCACAGTTTTTGTGCTATTAACATTTGTTCATAGAAAGTCTCATCTAAAATGCCAATGTTGTTAAGTTTGAAATTATTAACGACTTCATTCATTCCTGGGACTTCAAAGGTTATATTCAAAGTTCTATCTACTAACAAAGGGACAAAAACTAATCTTTTATCTAGCTTTATCCCTATGGACATTTGCTTGAATTCTTTTGTCTCGTGGCCTTAGTAATTGCCTACTTCGCGTGTAATTTATCGACATCCTGGCATAAATCTTTAGCAGCTGTTTCAGAAATGTAAGACTTTTGGCTACCTGTGTCTTTTAACCCCTTAATGACGATGATGCCGCTGGCATCATATAATTCTTTCAGACGTGGGCAACGAGCATGACGCCAGTGCTGGAGAGTGAGAAGCTATCTGGAATTTGAAGGGCATGCATAGCTATGTCTCTGTCGATGCTGACTGACTAACTGGCACCTCTTTTGTCCCTTACCACGATTATACCACAACTCCGTGCTAAAAATAGCCTACAGTTCCTGCTTACGCATCGTGGCGTCTGCAGAGTGATTATGTTCCCTCAGCCGATCTGTTTCAGCGGTCTTCCTTTAGTTTCTGCTCATTGTGTGCGTACTGAGCATAGTCTTGACACCTCCACTTATATACCGTTACATGATGTTCTAGATGAACCAATATCTTGTTCACAGGAGTGTTCAGAGGAATGGGAAGTGGAAATTGGATTTTTGTAGGAATCATGGAACTCCAGCCAAACAGTCTGTCCAAATAATAATCTGATTTCACAGTTTAGTTATACGGATGATTTTCTACAACTTTTATTCTGTGAGATTCATTCCAGAATGAAAAAACTTCAAAAATTTGCAAAAATTATTTTTTGAGTTTCACTACAACTTTGGCTCTCTGTAGGCAGTAAATTTCTGGGTCAAAGATTATAAACTATATTTTCCAGACTCCACCGTGTTTAAATGAGCAACTTTTCTTCAATAAATTTTACTGTACGTTGCACCAATAAAAAGTTGGAATTTTTTGGGAATCATGGAATTCCAGCCAAACAGTCAGTCCAAATCATAATCTGATTTCACAGTTGAGTTATACGGATGATTTTCTACAACTTTTATTCTGTGAGATTCATTCCAGAATGAAAATAATACAAAAATTTACCAAAATTAATTTTTGAGTTTCACCACAACTTTGGCTCTCTCTAGGCAGTAAATTTCTGGGTCAAAGATTATAAACTATATTTTTCAGACTCCATTGTGATAAAATGAGCAACTTTTCTTCAATAAATTTTCCTGTATGTCGCACCAGTAAAAAGTTGGAATTTTGGGGAATCTTGGAATTCCAGCCAAATACAACAGCCTAGAATGAAACGGATTTCACAGCAGGGTGTGCCAGAAAATTTTCTATAAAACACCTTTTATGACCTTTTCTCAGTTTCAAAGTGTATTTTCCACTGACTTTTGCGTTATGGGGGATCTCCTGAGAAAAACTTTTGCGGTTTAATGGGGTGAAACATCTTACTTTCCTACATTTCTTTCCATTTTTTAAATTCAGTGTCATAGTAAGAAGCAATTTAGATGAATCAAGGCTCCTGAACAAGACACAAACTTATACTGGTCTTTGGTTTGGGGTCTGAATTATTTAGCGAAGGACACAAACTTCAACTTATTTTGTTTGGTGTAACATTCAGATTCATTATGTCCTGAACCAGCACACCTTATACATAAGGACAAGTCTCTGAGTCTTTCTACTTTATCTTCATAGCTGTTGAACTTAGAGCATTTACCCAGAGAATGCCCTGTTGTATCACACAACTTGCAAGTTGATATTTTAGCCTTATTAAATGATTTAAAATTTTGCATTGTGCTCTTACTTTCTGTATCATCTTTGTTTTTACTAGATGAACTTACTGATGATGTGTATTTATTTGAAGGTTTATTGAAGGTTTCGTCAAAGGTCTTTTTCTTAACCGGTGCAGTATAGATTAAGGTCTTTATTGCTTCATTTTAGTTAGCAAAGATGTCAGTTATGGTTGGATAATTATCAGACAACCTATGTACTAACTCTCTTTTTAAAGCCACTGGTAGCTTGTTAAAAACTACGTGACTGATTAAGGAATGTCCAGCTGTTCCTTCTGCTAGAAGGTCAACATCATGAGCATTTAACTCAATGTAGGTAAGACTTCATTTCATTCAGATATTCTTTAACTGATGTATAATCGGAGTCAAATTCCCCAGTAGGTGCCACCTTTGAAATGTTTTTGTAGGTTTCATCTATGATGTACTTCACATCCAGAAACTCTTGCTTAAGCATATGGACGGCCAATGGTAGTTGGCATCAGATAGTCAAGTGTTTGACTACTGAAAGAGCATAATCCCTGAAATACCCATACAGGTAGGATTGTTTAGCAGAGTCCGTTAATTTTTTTCTGGAACCAATAACATTATTAAAGTGGATTAGAAAAGTATTAAAAGCAAACTTATCCTTTTCTTTTCCTGAAAATGTTCCACACTGAAGAGGGGGAGATTTTCCTTCACTTGAGTTCAAGTTTGTCATTACATCCAGGAATTTATCAGCTGAAGTATTACTGACAAGGTCTCTTTGTGCATTCACATAATACTGATCCAAGTCCGTGCTCATTTGCACAGAATATTCTACTTGGGAATCTAGTTCATTATTAAAGTACTCCTCATCATGAATACTCAAATCATATTGTTCCATTAGGTTATTAATTTCTTCATCATAATTCTTGGGCTATTTCAGCTTCAATTTCCTTTAATCGGTTTCTACAGAAAGGTGTCAACTGAATAGCTTCATTCAATTCATTTAACTTGTTGATGTTAATTTTGACCCTGCATTTATGAACACCCCTTTTTCTGCGTAATAAACTGATCAACTTTTTGGGGTCAACCTCCTCATTCAGTTCTTCCTTATCAGATCCAGACATGATTAAAGATTTATTAAAATGTGTTTACCAATAAATTTTAACTTTAAATTCACCAACTAAAATTCCTCAAGTTATTAACTGCAGGGAAGCTATAATTATATAAAACCCAGTTGTGTTCAGGGGAATATAACAATGCACGCTCCCAGCTAGAGCAGTCCTTAGGATTCAATGCAACAACCCCGGCACATTCAACTGAATGAGACCAAAGTCGTTGCACCGAATCCGAATTACTTGCGGTGGCTGAGAGTGTACTTTATTCCTCCCATGATTGCCATTCGATATCTTAGTAGGCCTTCCCTCTTTAGATGGACTCTGTCCTCAAATTATTTGGGGTGATTCAAGTAGTTGGCCGCCCCCAGCAGTATTATATTGTCTATGAGTTTATGCTTTTTCAAGGTTTTATTCAGATAATTATTCAACACCTGCCTGCACTGGTTAAACTCAACAGATTCTGGTGTCCTGAACCTATTGCCAGCAGAAGAGAACCTTGGTTCTATTTGAACTGCTAGTTTCAGGCAGTTTGGGCCAACTACTTGATTCAACCTTGTGTAGAAGGCACTAGCTCTGCTGTTTATTTCACTGTTTGTCACCGAATTGACAATTGAATTTACCCCCAGAATGGTAACTACCACTTCAGGATTGAAATTTCCTATTGCATCAGTTTCCCCCGGGTTGTCCAGGAAATAAAGGTAATCCTTTCCAGGCTGGGACCTGAACTCAAATTCGAGCTCTACTTGTTCCCCATTGTCCAAGGTCACTGCTCCTTGCCACCCGGGTAGCCGCTCCAGATATTTCACATATGAGTGGCCAACTAATACCACCCGCATATCTAGTTTTGCACAGCAGACCCTTTTGAATTACTTTAAAAACAAGGAGGCAGTGAGAAATGGCTAGATAGAGGGAGGCTGCCTCTTTGAAGAGGAGTCAGGCTGTTACACACGGCAACGCGGCTGTTACCAGGCCGGTTATTTACCGATTGTTGTCTCTATTCTGAAATTATGTTGCAAATTTATTGTTTGCGACACACACTATTAAGGCCAGAATCACACACCCCGACTCACCTGTGATGTAACCAAATCCTTCCTCCCGAAATGTACCCCAAAAACCCCTTCCCAATGGGCAGAGATACTGGTAATACTTATGGTTGGAGGGTTTTCAGAATAGGTTGATCTGAAGTGTGTTGGTGCGGTGTGCTGACCTGTAGTAGTAGTAGTAGTAGTAGTAGTAGTAGTGTATTGTAGAGCAGCTGGCCACGTAGCTCGCATGCTTGTACTGCAGCAGACTGTTCAAGCACTGAGGTCGTGCCACGTTGGCGTCTAACAGCTGACTGACCGCGTGGGACAAAAATGAGTGCCTTTGTGAGCTGGACGCCGGTAATTTCACTTGGCATTCCAGAATATTCTTTTACATGGTTCGAAGTGAATTCGAATAGCAACTGCTAATTTCATTAAGTTATTTTACCTACTGGCGTTTATTAATCTCGCTTTATTTAGCAGTTAAGCTTTTATGGTAATGGGCAGTGCAGTATTGCCTTTATTGTGGAACAACTCAACCACCCAGTTACCCACGGTTGCTCAGCTTCACTCCTGGATTACCTTCACCTCCTGGACAACCCTTAATTCCTAACATTGAAAACAGTCGTTGTAGGAGGTAAAAGTGTCTGAGAATTCACCCCTCAGTCCCCTCATGGTATGTGTTACCCCCAGGCCGGATCATCATGTTCCTGGTGGTGGAGTTCTGTAGCTCCGGGGACATGGTGGTCATTCCAGACTCGTGGACCAGCGACCAGCGACGAAACGCCTGGTGGCCACCCTACCAGTCCGCCGCACGGCTCAGCAATGCTGTGCGCTCCAGAGAAGTGCCGGGCCAGGACTGGGGTAGCGGTCCCATCAGGACCATCCATGAAGCAGGTGTGTGCTGGGGGTAATGTACTGTTTTTATTGGTACAGGAAGGTCCATTTACAGGTAACTACTAAAGTCCAAGTCCAAGTACCTGGATATTTTTCAAGTGCAAGTACAAGTACAGTCACTGCTATGTACTTAAGTCCAAGCCAAGTACATGCCATTGTAGTTAAGTACAAGTACTTTATGTAATAAAAAGTTCCTGTCACAGGTTCGTAAAGCAAGAGTTAGTAGTTTTCGTATATACACATTAATGAGACATAATAATATTACACTACAATATCGTAACACTCAGTGTATGTATTTACCCAATAGTATCATCACAAAGTTCACTAAAATCTATATACAGTATATAACTATTGATTAAATACAATGTACTTGCTTGTACTTGAATGTACTTGGTATTTTTCAAGTATTTTTGGTCTAAGTATAAGTACAATTGAATTATTAAACTCCAAGTACAAGTACATGAAAATCTGTACTTAAGTACAAGTACAAGTACAAGTACATGTACTACTTGGACCCATACATGATAAGGACACCAAGTTACTTCTTCTCCATTCAGAAATAAGGCCAAAGTTCAGTAATTTTTCTTGATGGACTTGGCAAAACTTTCCCTCTGCTCAATGTTCAGTTATAGTTTCTCACCTCACCAGTTTTTAAAGGAATGGTGCATGATAAAACAAAGTACGGTACTTTACTGCCAGTTTAACTTTTTTCGACTAATGAATGTGAGAAAGTGAAGAAAAGAACAACAGGTAATTTTTCACTAAAAACAAACGAAACTAAAGAGATGTGTCTGTTTATTCATTGTATTTTGAGTTGTTGATTCCTCCCCAGACTCCTACAATAAGGCCAGACGGAAGCTGACTCAGGTGGAGCAGCAGCCACCGGAGGCCCAGCCCAGCGACGCCATGACACTGCGCCGCTCAAAGAGGAGAAAAAGGTGAGTGGTGACGAGGGTTGCAAAGGGTGGGAAAGTTTCCGGAGAAATAGAAACTTTCCAAGGAAAGTGTCTGGGAATTTTCAGGGCCCAGGAATTTTGGGAATTTTTGGAAATTTTCAAATTTGCCATGTTTGTTTTAATAAAGAAACCAATTTTGATTAATATAACTATTAACCCTCTCGTGCACAGTAAGTTTCCAGTAAGTTTCTCTCCTACTCACCATGCATCTCTCAGGCCCGACCAGCCTTTTTTTGCCGCCGCGAAACTATATTCCAGTACGTATTTTACCATCACAGATATATCGTACTCCAATAAATTTGGTATCAATGGCTTCATAAAGACATACTAGAACATGCACAAATAGAAATAGAGAAAAAAATATATATAAACAATAGAAACTTGTTTCAAGTCTCTGTATAGAGTATTGTAGACAATAAATCCTAAGTACCAACTCTTCCCCACTTGCTATCTCAAAATTTTGTAGGCCAACTTTTTTAGCCGAATATATGTTTCAAAGTGGAATTTAGTGAGAATTCTTATGGTATTCTCAAAATCTTCATACGCCTATTAGTTCCTGAGTTACACCAAGAAAACTGTATTTTTTCCTCTCCCGTCAGAGTAGGCTAACAACTAAAAATCACTCCACGCTCCTCATTTACACTCCTTAGAAAGGTTGCCATATGTTACCATTAAGAAACTTATCCCAACAAATGACACTCCAAATTTGACGCACTTCCACCGAAAACTTAATTTTTAATCAATTTTTTTACTTTTATGACACGTTTCGCGTCATCATGTGCCAGGACCTTTTATCTTTGATGACGCGAAATGCGTCATCATGTGTGAGAGGGTCAATTAAAAAGTTTTAAACAACAAAAAATTTATTTCAAATAGGTTAGTTTAAGTGTAAGGAACTTCTTCAAACGCATGATATCCAGACACCTAGCGCACAAATTAACAAAGCAAGCCTTCACTGTTTTATATAGTAAGTTTCATTTAATAAGGAAGATTTTTCTGAGTCAAGACATATGCTAGCCTTTTGTGGTTTTGTTAGGTTAGATAAGGTTTAGGGCATCTTCAAACACATAATAGGTGACAGCTTATGGCACAAAATAACAAAGACCTCACTCGGTCAGTAAGGAATCATATATGATTTTTCTGAGTTAAGAGGTACGGTAACTTTTGTGATTTTGTTAGGTTAGGTTAAGTTTGGGTTATCTTCAAACATGTGACAGCCAGCAGCTTATGGTATAAATCAACAAAGAATAACCTCACTTTGTTGTTTAGAAAGTCTCATCAGTAAGGAAGTATAGCTATATGAATTTTCTGAGTCACGACCTATAGTGGTAACTGTTTGGGGTTTTGTTAGGTTAGGTTAGATTTAGTGTATCTCCAAACATATGATAGCCAGCACCTTATGGTATAAATCAACAAAGAAGGACCTCACTTTTTTGTATAGAGTCTTATTAAATAAGTAAGGCAACTTATAGACCTATAGTGACTATTTGGGGTTTTGTTAGGTTAGGTTAGGCTAACTGGAGGGTGGCATGAGCCTCAATAGGCATCACTTAAACAATCCTGCCTGCACCACCACCGGGCTCAGGGACATTCAGTAACAGCCCTCTAAAACTGAAGTCTAAAGAGGCAATAATAACTTCAGCCTAAAAAAGAAAGCCCAAAGGCACCATAGGCAAACTTGTACATTTTTTGTCACTTCTCAAAGTTCCTGAAGATTCCCAAAATTTCCATGGAAAGTTTTCCAGTTCAAAATACCTGGGAATTTTACGACCCTACTAGTCTGTACCATTCAAAAATAGCACAAAACAAGGCACTGACACAGACATCTTTATTGCCTTTCTTATTTGGGTCACCTGTACCTGTTTTTTGTTGCCCTTGAGCTGCTTCCATTCTTTTACTCATTGTCTTATTTGTCCTTATTGTCTCTTATTCTCTATTGCTTTTGTCTAGTTTCTTTAATTTGTTTTGGCCTTGGCTCACACCTCCAAGAACAAACCCGCACCACAAGGCCGTAACACAGACCTCTTTGCCGCCTCCCTTGCAGAGCCCCGAGCCGTTACACCGACACAGAGGCGCTGAAGAGGGACGAGCCACCACAGACCAAGAGGAGAAGAAAATCCCTCGCCCGGTCCACCAGCGACAACAGTGAGGCGACGTCAGCCAGGAAGCCGCCCCCTGCACGCCCTCCACCACCCCCACTGCCTGCCAGGAGGTCACGCCGGGCCCCCCCTCCACCGCCCCCGCCCCCTCCAGCACTGCCGTCACCTCCGGACACCCAACACTCAGGTCCAGCGCGTAGGATGCTTAGTAGTGGTGAGGATGACCTAGAATTCAGTCTTCAGGGGGTCATGCCAAACATATTAACTGTCAGTGCTCTAGTCACTGTGTTCTTGTTTGTCACTCAGATATCTCCTCCACTCCAGAGAACCTCAACTCCTGGCAGTATAACAGTCAAATCATGCATCATTTTTTTGGTTTTAAATCTCCTTTGTTTCTCCATTTCTTCTTGGCCATTCTGACTCTTTCAGTACTAGAAATGCCTTGTGATCCCCTACTAACCTGCCCCCCTATCATGCAAATAGACCAATTGATTCAGAAAGATGTTCATGCTGCATTCCTTCCCAGTCACCGTGAGATTACTGCCTTCAAGAACTGGGCTCCTGAGATCGCTCTGTTGCTCTTTCCCTCTCCATGTCCTCCCACAATTTTTGCTTTTGACTGTCTCCAGTTTAGTTTCCTCTTAATTCAAAGGTAAAGTCTTAAAACACTGCAGGTGTGTCAGACATCATTTATTTAAGACGCTGTACAATACATCATTGTACACCACACACACACACAGTGGTGCTGCTAGTGGCTGTCTGTGGTGTGTGGTGCAGTGGGCCCCAGTGACATGCTCACGCTGTCCCAGCCATGGTGGCCGTAATGACTGTCCTCACCCTTGCAGCCCGTGGATCGCGCATCCTGACCATCCTGAAGGAGATCCTGGCGGAGCAGCGGTCCATCCGGCGGATGATTGAGTTCATCATGATGCATGAGGGGATGGTGTACGAGGAGGAGACGGTCCTGCCCAGGGAGGAGTAGAGGGAGTCACTGTGAGTGCTGTGAGTATACTTGTCATGCTGTCTTTGAGGGGGAGAGGAAAGTGTTGCAGTGAAACCAGATTGGCGAGATCATTTTTGCATTGGCTCCCACAGGTCCTCTCCTCCCCACCGCTCTGCCACACACTACCAACACCTGTTTGTTCCTCTCATGTGTTACCTGTAGCTGACACACGAGAGGAAGAGACAGGTATTGGGGCTGTGTGGCAGAGTGGCGGGCTGGAGAGGACCCGTGGGAGCAAATGCAAAACGATTGCCAATCTGGGTTCACTCTAATGGGCAGGTCTGGGGCTGAACACGCAGGCAGTGCTTTACACAAATTATAGACTGTTACCTAATGTATGGCTTGCATAATTCTGATATAGTGTTTTCTTACAAGGAATCCTGATAACAGGTGCAGTTGTTTCTTGAGTACTTTGTCAAAACACATGACAACCAAGAATTAAAAGAAATACATTTTACAAGATAATCTTAAAGAAAGAAGCCTTAGTGCATTGCTTAATTTTGTTATCATTTTATCACATTTAGGATTTTCAGTTTTTCAGTGTATTGAAATGTTGTGCTCTTAACCTTTTCCTTGCGCGCGGTGCGGACGCGACTATCCCCTCAGGCGCAGTCGGGCAGCCCAATGGGGGGTCTCTTTTAACCTCTGTATCTCAAAAACTATTCATCACAGCTAAAAACCAAAAACACAATTGGAAAGAGGAGGTCCAGATCTATAGGAGTCTGTTACGTATGCCTCTCTTGTGAACGTACATGCACGTTCAGGGAGTGTTGAATGTTAACACTTATGTCGGTGCGTGCGTGATGATCAGCCATATTGAGGGAACTGCAGACATCTGTCCTTCAGATTCTGGCAAGGGAGTATTGCCAACTGCAATATTTACAACTATTTGATCAAAGAATCAGTCAGGTGATAAGTGAAGCTATGCAAAAATGCCGCTATATTGGGCAAGAACATCCACCAGTTACTTGTCTGTAGATTTGCCGCGCTGGGCTGATATGATTTTCCACCAAATTTATTGAAGAACCCACTCAATTGGTAATCCTGTGTTGTGAGAATTAGTGTTGGAACACACTCATACGTGGGAGATTTGAGTGTGGGTGGAGCTCGCAGCAAGCGTTTAGCACCACCAGCAAATATGCCTAACGCTCGCTGGGAGCGTTTAGCAATGAAAGGG
Organism: Eriocheir sinensis; assembly: GCF_024679095.1. Classification (NCBI taxonomy): domain Eukaryota; kingdom Metazoa; phylum Arthropoda; class Malacostraca; order Decapoda; family Varunidae; genus Eriocheir; species Eriocheir sinensis. Next base: position 4,902,669 of record NC_066562.1, read on the forward strand.
TTAAATGATATTAGCAAACTACCAGATAACATATAGGAAAACTAAGTCTACCATCGTGTCCAGGATACATTTCTGCTTATCATGAGCCTAAATCAGTTGCAGTAAGACTGCACTTATAATGGAAAAAAATAAAACCGTGAGTAAACGTCACTTCTTTTGCTTCAACTTCAGTGTTTTGCTTGCATTGAATTCAAAATCGGCACACCTTTGTGATTCTTTTGGTGTGTAACGCGTACTGATAAGGGAAAAGTAGCTGGTCAAAATTGCCAAGAAAGCAAAACTGCAAATTGGCAGTGTGATGGGTGAGCATCACTCCCGACAGGAGAGACGAGGCCTCGTCTCTTGCTAAATCCTAATCCTTGGAGATGCCCATGGCTACCCTCTTAGGACAAGCACCATTGCTCATGCCCGACCAGTAGTAGGTGTACCCCTCACTACTGGTCTCACCACTACCAGGCCTCCTAGTCCCAGAGTCCCACTATGTCCACCCTCAGTCTTCCGAGCTCATCAGAGAGGTATGGCAGTCGGTTGGTCATTGGGGAGGGACACAGGACCCCTGGGAGGATAAGTCCCCTGACTACCCAAAGTAAAAAGTATTAACAGGAAGGAGTGAAAAGGGAGAAAAACAGCTCAGGGAGGTTGAGGATGCTGCACTCCAAATCTTGATGGACCATCAATAAGATATCGGGTAATCTGTCCAAGATCCTAATTCTTGCGTTGTTTTTTCAGGTGCGGGAGATGAGTGGTGACAAGGACTGACCCAGGCAGCCAAAAAGACAAGTCTCTCCTCCTTCCCCGGGCTGAAGGTGTCCAGGGTGTCCACCAATCCATGTGCACCATTCCAAGCAGTGTTCATACTGGGGGAAAATATTCAAAGTTAACCTGAGGGACTGAAATGAAGTACAGTTGGCCTCCACACCGGTGGGGGTCAGGGGTTCGGAACCCCCCCCCCCCCCCTGGTGAAAAATTGAATATGTTTTGTCCCCCAAACCCTGAAACTCTTTACAGCACTTTACTTCAAGAAATTAGTGCATAGTACTTTAACACACACACACAAGCAATGATAGCACTCTGAATAGTTAGTAATAGCTTCATCCCATTGTTTTTAATTTTTCTCCAAAATCTGTGAACAATCAAATTCACAAAAGTAAAATCTGTGAGTGTTAAGGCCGACTCTATGTCATAAAGATTAATATTTTTTAACATTGAATTTTATAGCACAGATCAAGTATTCCATTGTTTATTTCCTGCCTTGAACACCGACTGGAATGGTGTGCATGTAATGGCCACCCTGCCTGCCTGCCATCTATGTTAGCTCCTCTGTAAAGAAATGGCTGCCACTAATCTGTCTGCCAAGCCGTCACTGCCCAGCCACCAAGAATGAACAAGAGGCGTCCAAGAGGAAGTTGGGCTTGAGCTCCACTGCTGGGAAGGTGGCCGTCACCACCCTGTCTGAGGCGTCGCTGCCCACCCACTTGAATGACGAGGTGCAAGCTTCTCTTCAGGTCTGGCTGGTGTTCAGGGTTGTTCATCGGCACCAACACCAAGGGGCCGGGCTTCAGTTTAAGGTTCTGTGATACAAGTGGCATGGACATGAGGGCAGCTGAGGTAGCTGATAGGTTTGAAAGTGTCTGATTTTCTCCACATGATCCAGGATTTGGACCCAGTACAGGCTTCCTGCTATTCAGGAGTGAGATTTGTTGCTAAAAATGTTAGCAAGTAGAAAAGTTGGGTGTCATTTTCCCTTGTGCTGCCGTTATGCTCAGCTAGACACGTTCTTGGGAACAACACTCACGCCGAGGGGCCGAGCAGCCACCAGAGTATACGAGGCTTGGGAGGCGCTAGGGGATGGCTGTGGTGGAGGCTGGTGTGGGAATATTTATACTCACAGAACCATATTCTTCAAATTAAACACTATTGCAATTCTATTATGAAGTATTTTGACATATATCACTGTATTACATCCCATAATCTGACTCAATCATGTTTATTTCTTAATATTTTTCATTTTATGAAGTTTTAACACAAGTTTCATTTGTAACTGTCAAGGTAAAGGATCAAATTATTGCTAAGTTAAAGAATTCCTGCCAAGCATCACTAAATAGCGGGACGCCTGTGCCTGAGAGTTGTGAGTGGAGCGTTCTGGCAGCTGTGCCGAGTCGCCAGGAACGCTGCGTAAAGATAGCAAAGAAAACATTAGAGGTACATTCTGTTTTATGTGTATTATCTTATCAGTGGTCATTTTTAGGGTCACTCGCTGAAAGGAACCTTGTGTAAAAGTGGAACAAGTTGGTGGTAACACATTCTTGCTGGAGCTTGTAACTTTAATGACCATACGTATTGACCAAGGTGTCTGGTGCTGGTGTTTGGCCCTTTGCCAGGTCACCGGCACCAGTAATAAGGTGTGTGTGTGTTAACTTCATCTTAGGTAATCAGCATTAATCACTTCCCACCTGCTGAGAAACCATAGCAGTCACAAGTCATTACATTATGTTCATTCCATGCTAATGAAACCTCATCCTCTGTACCAGCACTGCTCACACTGAGGGACTCGAGCCAAAAGTACAATAGTTTGTTTCTTCAGCATATTCATGATTGACGTGCCACTTTCTGCTCTTGCAGTGTGATGCTTTGTGACTTTCGGGGTGCGAGTGTTTATCATTGGTGGCTATTTTTCACAGAGGCAGAGTGGGAACAAAGCTGTGTACTATATCAATGAGTGCTGTGGGCCAAAAGTAGGTGTTGTCCCCAGTGGTTCCTCTCCCAGCGTGGACTGGAACTCGGGGACACACACTCCAGAGCAGGCGTCCCCAAACTCACCATCCCATTGACCCCTTCACAAAGTTTCAGATTCCTCAGCCTCCAAGCATTTATCACACAAAAATTATTAAGTGAACACATCTGACTTATTGTACTGTGACTGACGATAACACACGAGGGTATAGTTATATCAGGACCAGTGAGGCGGGGTACAGGCACACAGAAAGGCATCCCTCGCTACACTATTGGGTCGCATCTGTTGAAAATTAATCATATCAGTAACATTACGACATGCCTAATGGGAACACATTCTAGACACTCCAAAATAATGAAGAATTGATCATTAAAAAAAGTCCCAAATATGGTACAAATTAGTGATGGAGGACTCTCAAAACTTGTAACTGCAAAAGTCCCAAACATTGTGCTGCTGTGTTGCTCACTCCTCTATCCTCACCGTGGTGCTTAGACTGTCAAGCTTCACTGCCAACACTAGGCTCTCCTTGGCACTGATAGACTCATTCCCACCACGCTTAGATGCCATCGTTACTGCAACCGTAACAAGACACAGGTTGAACACAGGCACTTTGTGTCACGTGAAACGGGAAAGATGTGTCCATACGTTCGACTGCAAACAGAGACTTGGCATAGCATGGGCAAGGAACATATTCCCCTGTGCAGCATAACAATCGTATGATCACACTGTGCACCATACTGATTACCTGATCACCACCACTGTGTGCCCCAATAGCCACGACCAACAGACAAGACTGTGTAACCACTTGCGGGAATTGTATATTGGAAGGGAAGTTCAAGATCATACATGCAATGGTGATGGTTGCTTGTATACAAACATCATGTGGCACTAGTGTAAATTATCACATGATATTGCATAGTATTTAATTTCTTAAACACATTTCAGCTTTTGACTCAAAAGATTGACCTCTCACCAATTACTACAGCTTGGGCGGATGATTTCTGCGCCAGAGTACGCGCATCGAGAGTTGCCACAACTTCATTTTTGCCTCCCGTACAATCATTAAAACACAAGAGGCATTAATCGTGTGTTTGGCAGTGACTTGCAGCTATTTCTCCACTCACTGGTGTGAGGGAAGTAGGGTCTCTGTCACTCCCCTCCCTCCGATGTGGGTTGACAGTTTGTATAGCTTTGAACAATTTAGCCTGAAATTTCACCTACATCCTTGTATTTCCACCCATTTTTGCTGGATTACATATTGGATGGAAAACAAACAGTAGGTAAAACAATACCAGCAATCTCTGATCTTTACATTGCTGGGCAAAATGAAGCCTCCTCTTCCTTTGGAGGTCATTTATCAGTGGCTTCTTTCGTGCGCAATAACACCTGCAGCCAAAGTCACGTTGCAAAATTTCTTACACTGTACACAGCGACACATCACCAAGAAGAGTGTGGGTTTATTCTTTCAATTTCCTGGTTTTAAGGCGAGGAGTGACATCAAGCTATCGTCTAAACGTGTTCCTGCTTCTATAAAAAAAATATTATGGTTTCCCTGGTTGTTTCTTAAGGAGCATGACCATTCCCTCTCTGCCAGCCTTAAATCAGTTGATCAAGTTTCACACTGTTCTAAGCTTGTCTTTTAAGCTTGCAAATTTCCCTATTTCTGTTCCCAGCAATGTGTTATGCACGGGAATTTTCCAATCACTCACTCATCTCTCAGCCAGAGCCCAGCAGTAAGAGGCTGGTGCCAGTGACACTCACACGTAGTTGCTCTCTCGTTCTGCTGCTTGTACATATCGTTGCTGTTGTGCTTTCAAGAAATATAGTTTGGCCAAGAGCACAAACTTTTCATAACCATAGAACCATGGTGTTAATGTAAAGATCAGAGATTCCTGGCATTGTTTTGCCACTTGCATGTTTTCCATCCATTATGTAATCCAGCAAAAATAGGCAGAAACACAAGGATGTGGGGGAAATATCAGGCTGAATTGTTCAAGGTCATACAAACTGTCAACCCCCACAGGAGTGAGGGGGACCCTCCCCTTCCCTCACACCAGTGAGTGGAGAAAAAGATGTACGTCACTGCCAGACATGAGATTGATACCTCTTGCGTTTTAATGATGGTATGGGAGGCATATATGAAATTGTGCGGCACATCTCAATACGCGGACTCTGGCGCAGAAATAATCCACGCAAGCTGTATTGACCCCTTTTGACTCCCTGCCAATTATTGACCCTTTGGGTGGTGCCATCCTCCCCTGGGGGTCTGTTTTGACCACTTAGGGGACTCCTGCTCTGGAGCCTCAACTGTGCTGGATGAAAAGTTTAATTGTGAATAAAAGAGTTCAGTACGTTTGTGTTTCATGCATCTTTGGTTTGTAGTAAGGTCATGTCCAGTGGTTGTTGTGCTGGAATAACAGCAACAGTTCTGCATGGCCCTGCAGCGCATGTCTTTGTTGTTCCTGGCCAGCCTCCACCACCTTGGCAAGTTGTGCCAAGGTGGTGGTGTTTGCCAAACTGTTTGGTGAACAATATCCAAGGAAATGTGCCTGCAGTGAAGTGGCCAGCCATGACAAATCTGCTGCCAGGAACCTCCCAGGTAAGGTAAGGTTGGGGGAATATTCTATGGCTGTGTGTGGCCTCGGTGCTCTTCACTGTCACATTGACCCTTGAGCCTATAGGGGGGCAGGAACCCATCACCCTGGAACACAGGGCCAGTGTAACATCTGGGTTACCACAGTTTACCTTCCACAGGTTTCCGCAGGTACCCATTTGTTGACGAGCCCGAAAGGAAGGATAAACAGCTGGGTGGGGTGCACACTAACTGCCCGGGACCATTTTAATGTTTGTTACATTTCCCCGATTTTCATATTTCATGATGAGTCACAATTGGAATGTTGTGCAGAAATTGGCAAGTATACCCAAAGGTGCCAAGACTGCACTTGCAGAGGTCTATAAAGCCTCTTTTTTTGGCATTACTGCCATCCCAATTCTTCGGACTGCATCTGCTGAAGGACAGCAGGCCAGGGAAGGCTTCCTGGGGCCTTGAACTGATTGGGGTGAAGTTGTTTGGTTGTCTTGGGGCATTAGGGAAGCTCCATCATGGCCCTTCTCGTAAGCCATGGATGGACTCATGGCTGAGGGTACAGTTTGTGAGTGCACGTTCATGTTTGTCCATCAGTGCACCACCTTGGCCCTGCCCTCCTGCACCAGGCTCTGGCACAGGTCCTCTTCTCCCATCTGGCTCAGCCCTGCCATTGAAAACTCCTGCTGCCATCCAGAGCCTGCCCCTGGCTCAGTGAATCTCCCCATGCCACCTGTGGTGTGTATGGTGGTCTTTAAGGCAGACCACACAATGGCAGTGGTGGCAGATGTTGTAGGGCTTGATGCCCCTGAATAATGCCTCCTGTGGCTGAAGTGCAGTGCTGACTCCTCCTTTGTCACTGTGTTTCATTGCTTCTCTTGCTGTGGGCAGGCCCTGAAGCAGGTCTTGTTGTGCCTCTCACTATGAGGCGGTACAAGGCCTCGGCCCTCACTCACAGTGCGTCCCAGCTGGGTGACACTTTAGGGACAAATCTTGATTGTCTTGCTTGTCTTTTGCACAGAAATGGGAGGAACACAAGCACAAAATGAAGATAATTTCCCCTCACTTGAGAAAAAATGAAGTTGGGTCTAGGAATCTATGAAAAATGTCTTTATAGTCTACCATGTTATAAACTGCAGACAAAGGGACCCCGGCCTTACCCTGCAGAGGGCAAGGCTGGGCTGGGCTGCCCTCACCCACCTGCCTGGACGTGGCCCAGAATATTAGCCAAAAAGGCTCTTGTGTTTTTTTCTTGTGCCTCCCACGCTGCCTCTGTGGAAAAACTGGGTGACCACTTATAGTTATTTATGAAACTTGAGACTAGGAGTCATTGTGACCCCTGTCTTGGCTACAAGGACTGGGGAAATTGATGATGCTGATGATGTCATATTACTCAAGAATGAAATATAATAAACTTTTATACTCATGGACACTACCTTTGACTTGCCCTTGGTGTTCCTTGGGGCCTCTTGATGGTGTTGATGCCTGGCCCTCCAGTGCCCCTCCTGCAGGAGTGTGTGGCAGGCTGAGGGAGGCTGGCTCCTGCTGGGTCTGGGCCCACTGGCTCACCAGCAGAACACCACTGCCAATGTATACACACACAGCCACTATAAAGATTTTCCAACCTACTGATGACCACTACTATTACTCCTAATGCTGCTACTACAACTACTACTACTACTACTACCATTGCTGCTGCTGCTACTACTACTACTACTACTACTACTGTTGCTGTTTCTACTATTACTACTATAACTACCACTGATGTCACCAATAGATGCTCTGCAATGACTTTGATCAACAACTTGGCCTAAAATGCTTCTACTACTACTACTACTATTACTACTACTACTTCAAGTGCTAAGTAATGGAGCAAGGACACACCCCTGCCTCACTACTGAATTAACAGAGAAGTGAGAAATGCCTCCCCCACACCTCACAGCACTCTCAGTCCCAGGGTAAAGGCCACACACAGGTCATCATCAACACACACACACACACACACGGGTGATCATTACACAGGTGGTGCAGGTAAAGACTGAAGGAAGACTCCAATCACACTTTAATGAGAATATTACATCAAGCTTCTGACACTCACTGTAATGCACATTCTGCCAGGAGTGTTTGGGCGTTGGCAGCAATGAGTCTGAAAACTGAACAAACTTCCTTCATGAATATAAAAAGATCTCGCTGCTGGGCATTACCATACAAAAATAGTACACATCTTACATGTTAGCTAAGCATGCACTGATGCTCCCTGCGGCTGAACCGTCACAGGCAACACACCAACCCTTGAATGTGATGACCTGTTTATACCACTTTGTTATGGGAATGATGACGTAAGAGAAAGTACACCAAGCTTGGGATTCTGAACGTTATGCCAAGAATCAGTGCTGGTGAGGACATCAAGGAGTACAGTCCAACAAGGCATGACACTGGCAATGGTAAGGAATGCTGACGCTCTCATCTGGCCACTTAGCAGAGGTGAGGGAGGATGGACATTTTGGTTCAGCCGCAGGGAAAGTCACTAACAGGAAGTCTGGGCCAACACCACAATCCAACACAGCGGGTTCATAAGCTAACAAACCGAATACCAGCGACCGCATTTCTAGTATAGTGTTTGGTGTTCATGGAGAAGCTAAGAACTTTGAGGAAACTATACAGGAAGTCTCGTTTAGTATTGGATGCTTGAGAGGAATTCCTGACCGTTGTGGAGGCTATAGGATTGTATTGCTTGGTTTACTGGCTTACAATGACTGTGGGCCGCTTTCACAGTCATTCTGTTTGTTTTGATCGTTACCAATGGCGACGATCGACGCTATAGTATTTCCACATAAAACTGGCCGATGGGGTAGTGGCGGCTGTGGGGTTAGCCTAGCATTGCACCTTACCACACACTCTCAACACCTCTTGCTTCCTCTGCAGCTCCCACTACCCCATAGGCCAGTTTCACGTGGAAAACTATAGCGTCAAAACAAGCAAAGTGACTGTGAGAGCGGCCCTATGTTTGGACCATGGTGCTGACCCTTACTTGCTAGTCTACGCTGAATCTGAATGCGGTGAGTCAACAAATCCCTACACACCATTCTGAGTAACGTTCATACCAGGAAGAAACACGACTTCGGAAATTTGAACCAAGGCATAAAAATGAACAATTGTCTTAAAAATGCTTATATACCAATTGTTATTTTGAATGAAGTTCATTTCCATACCTCAGCTTCATCTTGCAGGGTAGTTTTCCTTCCTGATATGATTACTAAAAACAGTGTATATACATGAGGCATCCGTGGAAGAAGGGGCGTAAGGGACAAAGCCATTTTTTCTAGCTTACACTGGGAAAGGAAGAAGAAAATCATAATAACCATCAGTGAAAAGTACAACACATATCCCAGACAGCGAGAAGAACATATCAGGGAGTGCCATTACAAAGGCTATACTCCCGACCTACAACTGAACTGAACTGAACTAGGCAGACGACACATTACAGGAAGAACAAAAAACAAGTTGCCGGGGAAGAGCGATGTTGCATTTGGTGTACCGAGTATCGCTTTCCCTGGCAACTTATACATTGTTCTTCCTAATATGTGTAGAATAGAACAAAACGGCCTTGTCCCTTACGCCCCTTCTCCAGGCACCTCAAATTTCCAGACATCCCTTACAGCCAAAATACTCCCACAACAGTTACAGAATATAATGGTACACCACCTCTCCACTCCACTCATAATGGCTCTGATGGAGTATTTCTACTACTGCACACGAGAAACTGATCTATTTGGGAGTAAATGTTTCTCCCAACGGCAGTGATTCGAACCTGGGCCCCTGAGATGCAAGGTGAACACTCTAGCATCGAGCCAAAGGGTGCCTCACAGCTTAAGGCCTTGCAAGTCTTACACTAGATTTTTTTAAACATCATGTCGTATTAGTATTATTAACAGTTATGTGGCTAGTTTGGCTTTTTGATGACATTTCTGGAGTGGAGTTAGCTAGAAGTGTTGAGTTTTCACTGTTAGGTCAACACATTGAAATCTCAGTCATAAAAAGTGATGTAACAAAAGCAACAAAGCCAACTACCAACATATTCCAAACTCCGTCGTAACAAATGGTATAAAAAAATCAATAAAACCAACTACCAAAATATTCCAAACTCAGCCGTAACAAATGGTACAACAAAATCAATAAAACCAACTACCGAAATATTCCAAACTTAGCCATAACAAATGGTACAACAAAATCAACTACCCACGCCTTGAAAAACGGGTTATAAAGACAAAGCAGCCACAGCATTGTTTATGAATTCTAATGCGACATCTCAAAAATCAGGCGTTTGTCCACATCTCAGACCATTACATCTCTAGATACAAGAGTTGCCTTTAAACACGGTACATGCAGCAATACAATGATTACGTGGCACCAATGAAACCCGACGTACACTAAAATACAGTGATCTCATGGAACCTGTGAAATTTGAGACATCCAGAGACGAGAGAGCCAAAGGGACAGAGACGTTTTTTTTTGGTCAGCGCTGGGAAAGAACAAGAAACAAGGTATACAAGGGAATAGTGACCTTGTACTTGGTGTATCGATAGTCACTTTTCCCTTGCAATTTATACCTTGTTCTTCCTGGGGTGTTCTTCCTCTCTTCTCCATTCTTTTGTTTTCATTTCCTTCCCTTATTCTTCTTCATATACCTTCCTCCCCTTCCCTTTTCCCCTTTCCTCCCTCCCCCTTCCCCCATCTGTGACTACAAAAAATAGGTCTGTCCCTTCCGCCTCCTCTTCGGATGCCTCACTTAAGTACACTACAAGTTTCCCCATACGTGAGTTAGTATACAATATAGATGTTCCGTAAGACAAAATATGTATACGTGTTTGAAATTGTTAATACGTACAGCCTGGAGCTTATGTGGAGGGAATATGGTTGATGATGAGGAGGAAGAGGAGGAGGACAACATACGATCAGTGGAGGGGTGATAATGAACTTCGAACATAACTTTCTGGACATTAAAAATAAATAAATATATAAATAAATTAACCGTCAACCGAGAAATCCGAACATGACTTTCTGGACATAAAAAAAAAAATAAATAAATAAATAAATAAATAAAATAAATAAATAAATAAAGTGTACAAATTCAAGAAGGTTGGTTAGTAATGTCCTACTTTCTTCTCTCAGTAACTTTATATTTTTTGCACTTTTAGGTAAGCTCGTTGTTCTAGCTAGCCTGTTTGTTACTCTCCTCCTGTTGTTCTAGCTAGCCTGTTTGTTACTCTCCTCCTGTTGTTCTAGCTAGCCTGTTAGTTACTCTCCTCCTGTTGTTCTAGCTAGCCTGTTTGTTACTCTCCTCCTGTTGTTCTAGCTAGCCTGTTAGTTACTCTCCTCCTACTTCCTTTTTCTTAGTGTATTTGTAACGCCCTGAACTTCACATCGCTAGAACTCCCACATGACCAACGCGCGTAACGAAACACACGAGAAATCAATCCAGACAAGGAAAGGTTTTGCCAGCGCCGGGGATCGAAGCCGTGACCAGCGAGACGGGAAAGCCACTCCTTAACCAGTCAGCCAAAGAGGTGCCCATCAGGCTTGTCTCGGCACCACACACTTGTTATCAATTCTCAGTGCCAATATGATTACTGTTCAACATGTAAGCAGAAACATTAGTATAGAATCTTGTGCTTCATCTCTCGCCAATATTAACTGCCAATATGATTACTGTTCAAAATGTAAGTAGAAACATTAGTATAGAATCTTGTGCTTCATCTCTCACCAATATTAAATGCCAATATGATTACTGTTTAGGAAGTAGAAAGGTTAGTATGGAATCTTATGCTTCATGTCTCACCAATATTAACTGCCAATATGATTACTGTTTAGGAAGTAGTAAGGTTAGAATACAATCTTATGCTCTAAAAATCTATATCTTATTAATCCTTAAAGCTAATAAGTTTACTGTTTAGGAAGTATGGAAAGGTTAGTGTGCAATCTATGCTTTAATATATCTCTCACCAACCCTAAGAGCCAATATAATTACTGTTTAGGAAGTAGAGAGGTTAGTAAACAATCTATGCTTTAATATATCTCACCAACCCTAAGAGCCAATATAATTACTGTTTTGGAAGTATAAAGGTTAGTAAACAATCTATGCTTTAATATCTTTCTCACTAACCCTGAGCCAATATAATTACTGTTTTGGATGTATAGAGGTTAGTAAACAATCTATGCTTTAATATATCTCACCAACCCTGAGCCAATATAATTACTGTTTAGGATGTATAGAGGTTAGTAAACAATCTATGCTTTAATATCTTTCTCACTAATACTGTTTAGGGATGTATAGGGTTTAAAAACAAATCATGCTTTAATATATCTCACTAACCCTGAGCCAATATAATTACTGTTTAGGATGTATAGAGGTTAGTAAACAATCTATGCTTTAATATCTTTCTCACTAACCCTGAGCCAATATAATTACTGTTTTGGATGTATAGAGGTTAGTAAACAATCTATGCTTTAATATATCTCACCAACCCTAAGAGCCAATATAATCACTGTTTAGGAAGTAGAGAGGTTAGTAAACAATCTATGCTTTAATATATCTCACCAACCCTAAGAGCCAATATAATTACTGTTTTGGATGTATAGAGGTTAGTAAACAATCTATGCTTTAATATATCTCACCAACCCTGAGCCAATATAATTACTGTTTAGGAAGTATAGAGGTTAGTAAACAATCTATGCTTTAATATATCTCACCAACCCTAAGAGCCAATATAATTACTGTTTAGGAAGTATAGAGGTTAGTAAACAATCTATGCTTTAATATATCTCACCAACCCTAAGAGCCAATATAATTACTGTTTAGGAAGTATAGAGGTTAGTAAACAATCTATGCTTTAATCTCTCACCAACCCTAAGAGCCAATATAATTACTGTTTAGGAAGTATAGAGGTTAGTAAACAATCTATGCTTTAATATATCTCACCAACCCTGAGCCAATATAATTACTGTTTTGGATGTATAGAGGTTAGTAAACAATCAATGCTTTAATATATCTCACCAACCCTGAGCCAATATAATTACTGTTTTGGAAGTAGAGAGGTTAGTAAACAATCAATGCTTTAATATATCTCACCAACCCTAAGAGCCAATATAATTACTGTTTAGGAAGTATAGAGGTTAGTAAACAATCTATGCTTTAATATATCTCACCAACCCTGAGCCAATATAATTACTGTTTTGGATGTATAGAGGTTAGTAAACAATCAATGCTTTAATATATCTCACCAACCCTGAGCCAATATAATTACTGTTTTGGAAGTAGAGAGGTTAGTAAACAATCAATGCTTTAATATATATGTCTGTCCTCATCAACGAAGGCTAAGTGTAGGGGGACAAAGCCCACCAATTTGAACTGCTGTGAAGGTTGTAAGAGTAGGAACAAGCATGGAGTGTAAACTGTTGCCATAAAGCTTTAGTGGCAAGTCTACAGTGGGTCCGAGAGTTTGAGAAGCTAGCATGTGGAATATAAAAACATACACACACACACACACACACACACAAAGAAAAGAAAAGAGTCTGTTTGTGTGTGTGTGTGTGTGTGTGTGTGAGGTATAAAAATTAGTCTGTTGTTATGGCAAAACGTTAAAAAGAAACATACATATTATTACAAAAGAGAATAAGAGAATGGGACAGGGAAATACAGGAAAGGCATTGACGTAAAAAAATATCCTCTCGTCAAAGCAAAGCGTAAAAATGAAACATACACCCATACTTACGGACACTTAGATGTATGTCAATACTATGAAGAAAACCAACCATTATTAAGTGAGGAAATATGAGAGTGGGAAAGGGAAATACAGGAAAGGCATCGAGGTAAAAAACATCCCCTTGTTATGGCAAAGCGTAAAAATGAGACACACATACATACTGGTGGACACACTTACGGAGAAAACCAACTACTATTATTACGAGAGAAAATACGAGGATGGGAAAGGGAAATACAGGAAAGGCATCGAGGTAAAAAAAATATTCCCTCGTCATGGCAAAGCGTAAAAATGAGACATACATACATACTGGTGGACACTTACACTCACGGAGAAAACCAACTATTATTACGAGAGAAAATACGAGGATGGGAAAGGGAAATACAGGAAAGGCATCGAGGTAAAAAAAATATTCCCTCGTCATGGCAAAGCGTAAAAATGAGACATACATACATACTGGTGGACACTTACACTTACGGAGAAAACCAACTATTATTACGAGAGAAAATATGAGAGTGGGAAAGGGAAATACAGGAAAGGCATTGAGGTAAAAAAATCCCCTTGTTATGGCAAAGCGTAAAAATGAGACATACATACATGCTGATGGACACACTTACGGAGAAAACCAACTATTATTACGAGAGAAAATATGAGAGTGGGAAAGGGAAATACAGGAAAGGCATTGAGGTAAAAAACATCCCCTTGTTATGGCAAAGCGTAAAAATGAGACACACATTTATACTTGTGGACACTTACACTCATGGAGAAAACCAACTATTATTACGAGAGAAAATATGAGAAAGGGAAATAGAGAAAAAGGCAGAGGTAAAAAAATATCTCCTCTCGTTATGGCGAAGCGTAAAAATGAGACATACACGCATACTTATGGACACTCAGATGCTTGTCAATATTTATGAGGCTGGTAGCGGTGTTAGGCTTTCCTTCACCACACGTCACAAGAGAGTCCGCTACACATTAACGCTGCTTCCTAAGGCACCATCAGCACCTGCGACTACCGCCATGAGGAGACATGAAGGCCCTTATTCTTAAACGTATCGGCATCTTACGTTCGCCTGTATGCAAAGTCCCTCGTAGAAGTTCCTCGGGTATCTATAGACTGTTCTGTAATTCTAGTGATAGTTTTACCTGACTTGTGCACCGGGAAAAAAACACCCAAGAAGACCTGGTTAATTTTTTCTGTGGCCTTGGGAAATAGTTATAATGGGAGCCTGGTACATAAGAACACTCGGTTAACCTACTCTGTGGCCTTGGGAAATAGACATATGGGAGCCTGGTAAGTAAGAACACCTAGTGAATCTACTCTGTGGCCTTGAGAAATAGTCGTAATGGAAGCTTGGTACATATGGAAACCCGGCTAATCTTCTCTGGGGCCTTGAAAAACAATCGCAATTGGAGCCCGGTACGTTTAGCCCCTTCAACACAAGGACGTGTATACTGCGTCCTTGCGTGCCCCGTACCATATCCAAGGACGCGCATACTGCGTCCTGGCTCGCTTTAGCCAATATACGAGTTATTTTGTTTTTATATTTATGCTAACATCTCAAAATTACCAATTAATTTATGTTTCTTAATGTGCACCATTTAATTCTACATGTTTTCATATATAATACATATATAATAATTGTGTTGAGTTTATGGCTGAAAACTTGTTATATTCAATAACGACATTTGAAATTTGGCGTGCACAGCGATCCCAGATACGGCACGGGGCACTGTTTTGGCCCGGCTGTAGTGAAGGGGTTAAGAATATGGCATAACAACCAGACCATCACAGACGTACCGAGGAGCCTTGCCATGCTCTATAAGGGGTCAGCTGGCTCACACACGACAACCCTTGAGAGCCTGTTATTTACAACACGACTTTCTTGTTTAAAAATCTAACCTCTGACTGACGGGTATTTGCTGACTGTGTAGGAAGACAAAAGAAGGACGAGAGTGTGTACGAACGGCGGAGACAAGTGAGGAATGAACAGTGAGGGAGAGCACGACAAGGTTCCGCTACACCTGTCATTGTGTTTCAGGTATGGGGGAGTCAGCAGGGGGGGAAGGGGGGGGGACAGATGTGTTATGTACAAGACATGATTTAAGGCCACTCAGTTATCAATGGAAGTCTTAAGAGTTAGGGGGAGGGAGGGGGGGGGGGGAGTGCATGTACTATCACCTCGACTCGTTTCCGTGTAATTTGTGAGCGAGACTAAAAAGAAGAACACTGATGAATTCTGACACTCCGCAGGAAGAGGAAGTGTTAATCTCCAGGTAGCCAGGGAAAGGGAAGGGAGTAGGAGGGTTTGACTGGAGGTTAGAGCATTTGCCAGAACAGGATGGAGCACATTATCAAAGGTGGAGGATGTTGGGAAAGGCCTCTGTCGTGCAGCGGACGGGTAATGGCGGAAGGTGGTCCAGTCCAGTCCAGTAGTAGGCGTGGGATTGCCTTTGTAATGGCTCCCACTTATGACTTATTCCTGATTCTTGATTGGCATTGTTGTGTCTTTTAGTTTTGTTCAATTTTCTTTTTTCTTCTGTTCCATCTTGCGTACAGGTCTTCCTCACTTTACGTTTTGCTCTTATAATTGTCAGTCTTCCGTTACTGTTGCTCTCTTTATGATACATCTGGCTCACTTCTATGACCAATTCAGTCATTATTTATTTCATGTATTTATTTATGCAAACATTAATGCTCTCTGTACGATACATCTGGCTCACTTCTATGACCAATTCAGTCTTTATTTATTTCATGTATTTATTTATGCAAACATTAATGCTCTCTGTACGATACATCTGGCTCACTTCTATGACCAATTCAGTCTTTATTTATTTCATGTATTTATTTATGCAAACATTAATGCTCTCTTTACGATACATCTGGCTCACTTCTATGACCAATTCAGTCCTTATTTATTTCATGTATTTATTTATGCAAACATACAGGTAATGTGTTTATATTCGCTTTGGCAATGATCTAGAGCCAATGCAGTTCATAAATCATTGTTAATATCACATTCTTGGGGTTTTATGTTACTTGAGAGCATTGATTGTATCCCTGTTAATGTATTGAGAGTCCATGATTGTATCCCTGTTAATGTATTGAGAGTCCAAGATTGTATCCCTGTTAATGTATTGAGAGTCCATGATTGTATCCCTGTTAATGAATTGAGAGTCCATGATTGTATCCCTGTTAATGTATTGTGAGTCCAAGATTGTATCCCTGTTAATGTATTGAGAGTCCAAGATTGTATCCCTGTTAATGTATTGAGAGTCCAAGATTGTATCCCTGTTAATGTATTGAGAGTCCAAGATTGTATCCCTGTTAATGTATTGAGAGTCCATGATTGTATCCCTGTTAATGAATTGAGAGTCCATGATTGTATCCCTGTTAATGTATTGAGAGTCCAAGATTGTATCCCTGTTAATGTATTGAGAGTCCAAGATTGTATCCCTGTTAATGTATTGAGAGTCCATGATTGTATCCCTGTTAATGTATTGAGAGTCCATGATTGTATCCCTGTTAATGAATTGAGAGTCCATGATTGTATCCCTGTTAATGAATTGAGAGTCCATGATTGTATCCCTGTTAATGAATTGAGAGTCCATGATTGTATCCCTGTTAATGAATTGAGAGTCCATGATTGTATCCCTGTTAATGTATTGAGAGTCCATGATTGTATCCCTGTTAATGAATTGAGAGTCCATGATTGTATCCCTGTTAATGTATTGAGAGTCCATGATTGTATCCCTGTTAATGAATTGAGAGTCCATGATTGTATCCCTGTTAATGTATTGAGAGTCCAAGATTGTATCCCTGTTAATGTATTGAGAGTCCATGATTGTATCCCTGTTAATGTATTGAGAGTCCATGATTGTATCCCTGTTAATGTATTGAGAGTCCATGATTGTATCCCTGTTAATGTATTGAGAGTCCATGATTGTATCCCTGTTAATGAATTGTGAGTCCAAGATTGTATCCCTGTTAATGTATTGAGAGTCCAAGATTGTATCCCTGTTAATGTATTGAGAGTCCAAGATTGTATCCCTGTTAATGTATTGAGAGTCCAAGATTGTATCCCTGTTAATGTATTGAGAGTCCAAGATTGTATCCCTGTTAATGTATTGAGAGTCCATGATTGTATCCCTGTTAATGTATTGAGAGTCCATGATTGTATCCCTGTTAATTAAATCTCAAGCTTCTTAGATGGTTGCTTCACTCTATGATCGCTTACCATGAGAGTGAGCCAGTCGTGAAGATGAGGAGGCCTGTACCAGAACTGCTTATAAGGCGCCCACCCACAGTTTGGGTTAGGCAGGAACCCATCAGTGGTTCATAAACGAGCACAACAATCACACTCGTCCGGCAAGCGTAGATAAGCCTGTGACCTGTCAAAGCTGAGGAAAATCTGAATAAAAAATTGCAAAAATACTTCCCGTAGTTACCTCACCTCGGACACTTGAGTTGTGAGCGTTTTGCCAAGCACTTCAGGGACATGAAAAACCTTATAGAGCCAGAAGCTGAAATGCATATCTGAACAATTTTTGAGGGAAAACTACATCCTCAGCCCCTCCTCATAATGTCTGTCTATTAGTTCCCCGCAGCCTTCCAAGCCACCCGAGGCACGGCACGACGCAGCACAACACACGTGACAACATTAAGGTTATGGACGCACAACACTTGCAGGAAACCTTACGTGGCTCCCTGGTAATGTATAGTTTCTACACCCGCAAGCACACACAGACATGTATGTATGCATGAGCGTAAATTGATTCCTATATATCACAACATGGTAAACACATACACAATACTATTACTAAGAAACTTAACTGCAGTACTCTCTTAATGTAAGTACATAGGGTCAATATTCTGAATACAATTTCTAAGCAATACTTGCTGGAAGGTAACAACAGCTGGAGCAAGAAAGCGACAAATAAGAACACTGACAGACTTTTCAGCTCCATGGAGGAAAAAATGTCAAAGAAGTCCAGTGTTCAGTATGCAGCCCAGCACCAGACGGCTTTGTGGGTGTGAAGGGTGACTGTGCTCAATGGAATGGATGTCAATGTGTATCCAGTTAGTTCTCGCCAGTTATGAAGTGACAGTTATGAAGGTGACAGCTACACCATGTTACGTTACAATGCTAAGACCGTCCATGGCCCACCTCGCCACCCGATTTTTTTTTTTTTTTTTACAGCTAAGGAGACAGTTCAAGGGCGTAAAAAAAAAAAAAAAAAAAGCCTGCTACTTACTGCTCCTGAATAGAGGTCAAAGGAGTGTCCAAAAAGAGAGAGGTCAATTTCGGGAGGAGAGGTGTCCTGAGACCTCTCTTTTGGCTACTTTTTACTTTTGTGGGAGCGGCAAGAAGTGGGCTTTTTTTTTGTATTCTTTTTGTTGCCCTTGACCCATATCCTTTGTGTGGCTGTCCAGCGTGGTGTGTGTCATGCTGGTGATGTTCTGCACAGCCTGAAGGGGGCTTAGCTAATATGACACTCATGAAGATTACCTTGGCATTAGAATCTACAGCACAGACCAATGGCTACAGAGCACTTAGCCCATGACTCACCAAGCTTCTG
The DNA here is from genome assembly GCF_024679095.1 of Eriocheir sinensis. Classification (NCBI taxonomy): domain Eukaryota; kingdom Metazoa; phylum Arthropoda; class Malacostraca; order Decapoda; family Varunidae; genus Eriocheir; species Eriocheir sinensis. Next base: position 4,921,327 of record NC_066562.1, read on the forward strand.
ACTCATGACTACTTCTCTTCTTCTATCCCCGGGCAGAGTAATGACACACAAGACCACAACACAAGAGGCCAGTCAGCTTACACATGACAACTCCTGAGAGCAAGTTATTTCCTGACTCTTGTCCTTGTTCATAAATCTCTAACCTCTGACTGAAGCTTTTAATTGTATTCTTCTTCTTCTCTTCTTCTATCCCCGGGCAGAGTAATGACACACAAGACCACAACACGTGAGGCCAGTCAGCTTACATATGACAACTTCTGAGAGCAAGTTATTTCCCGTCTGTTGTCAATGTTCATAAATCTATCTAACCTCTGACTGAAACTTTCAATTGTATTCTTCTTCTCTTCTTCTACCCCCGGGCAGAGTAATGACACACAAGACCACAACACAAGAGGCCAGTCAGCTTACATATGACAACTCCTGAGAGACAATAATCTACCCTTTGTTGTCCTTGTTCATAAATCCATCTAACCTCTATTTTCACTAACTAGATATCTGATTAACCTCCTCCCTTCATCCACTATTCTATTAGCAAACCAGCTCTTGCTTAACTCATCCGTGAACCCAAATTCATGAGGGAACCTTTCGCTGTGGGTTCTCGCTTCTACATATGGCAAAATTCAGCGTCACTGTTCATGTATATTTTGATGGTCTGAAGAGAATTTATAGTGGATATTGTCGTGAGTGTCTCGATTATAAAAGATGTTAATGAGGAGAAAGGAAAATGAACTGCAACCGTCACTAAAACCTATATCATAAAAGACCCGGTAACTCAGGTCAGGTGTCTGTCTGTGTGTGTGTGTGTGTGTGTGTGTGTGTGTGTGTGTGTGCGCAGGGCTACATATGAACAGGAGGCCAACGTGTGTATGTATGAATATCTATAGAGGGGGAAATTGTATATAAAAGTGCAACATATACATACCTTCGTGTTGGGGGTATGAATATGTATGTCAGGTGTGTGTGTGTGTGTGTGTGTGTGTGTGTGTGTGTGTGTGTGTGTGTGTGTGCGTCGCCTACTTAACGGTGTGGAGGCAGCGCATGTAGGCGAGGAGCTGTGCCGGGACCTCACGCAGCACCGCCTGGGCCAGGGACACTCGGGACAGCTCCTGGTTGTTGGCTCCCAAGTACTTTCGAAGCTCTGCAAAGATGGACTACACTTGTGGGACTCCCCTTCACTGATATGGCACAGACTCAGCCTTCATCTCTACTACTACTGCATACTCTGTCTTTGTGGTCTATTGGTGCTTTGTGGAAATTTAGGTGTGTGTAAAAAAGTCACAGAATATTGAGTAAAATTAAGTCTCTAGGAAGTGATTAACCCAGTAGCAGCGAGGATCATATTTCTTAATGGTCCCTCTTAAGCGAGAAAAATGAGAAAAAATCATCACTCACACAAACCATTTCATAATATATATCAAAGCATTTGTGATCAGATTATGTATCATCTATTTTGGGGGGTTTATATCATGGCACAAATTTGGCCTGTCACTGCTACACGGTAAAGCCACAAATTTGGCCCGTCGCTGCTACCGGGTTAATCGGTGAAGTTCCATTCTAGAGGATTCCAAAACACACAAACAAGTTAAAGGTTCATGAAGTGCACTGAACAGCAGGATCTTGCCAGTAACCTTTGTGAAATTTAGGCTTGTGGGGGAAAGTCACAAACAGAATATGGAGTAAAATGAAGTCTCTAGGAAGTGAAGTGAAGTTGCATTCTAGAGGATTCCAAAACACACAAACAAGTTAAAAGTTCATGAAGTGGATTGAACAGCAGGATCTTGCCAGTAACCTTTGTGGAAATTTAGGTGTGTGTAAAAAAGTCTCAAACAGAATATATTGAGTAAAATGAAGTCTCTAGGAAGTGAGTAATTGGTGAAGTTGCTTTCTAGAGGATTCCAAAACACACAAAAACGAATTAAAAGTTCATGAAGTGCATCTAACCAATAACCTTTGTGAAATTTAGGCTTGTGGAAAAAGTCACACACAGAATATATTGAGTAAAATGAAGTCTCTAGGAAGTGAGTCATTGGTGAAGTTGCTTTCTAGAGGATTCCAAAACACACAAAAACAAGTTAAAGATTCAAGAAGTGCATCTAACAGCAGGATCTTGCCAATAACCTTTGTGAAATTTAGGCTTGTGGAAAAAGTCACAAACAGAATATATTGAGTAAAATGAAGTCTCTAGGAAGTGAGTCATTGGTGAAGTTGCTTTCTAGAGGATTCCAAAACACACAAAAACAAGTTAAAGATTCATGAAGTGCATCTAACCAATAACCTTTGTGAAATTTAGGCTTGTGGAAAAAGTCACACACAGAATATTGAGTAAAATGAAGTCTAGGAAGTGAAGTGAAGTTGCGTTACAGAGGATTCCAAAACACACACAAACAAGTTAAAGATTCAAGAAGTGCATCTAACAGCAGGATCTTGCCAGTAACCTTTGTGGAAATTTAGGCTTGTGGAAAAAAGTCACAAACAGAATATATTGAGTAAAATGAAGTCTCTAGGAAGTGAAGTGAAGTTGCATTCTAGAGGATTCTAAAACACACAAAAACAAGTTAAAGGTTCATGACAGCAGGATCTTGCCAGTAACCTTTGTGAAATTTAGGCTTGCACATAAAAGTCACAAACAGAATATATTGAGTAAAATGAAGTCTCTAGGAAGTGAATTGAAGTTGCATTCTAGAGGATTCCAAAACACGCAAAAACAAGTTAAAAGTTCATGAAGTCATCTAACAGCAGGATCTTGCCAGTAACCTTTGTGAAATTAAGGCTTGTGGAAAAAGTCACAAACAGAATATATTGAGTAAAATAAAGTTAATAATCCTCTATGGAGTGACTCACAGGTGCAGTTGCATTCAAAGATTCTAAAACACACAACAACACATTAGAACTCCGTGAAACACATCTTACAGCAGGATCTTGCCAATAACATTTAATTGGTGCTTCAAAAATGCCGTTATTAACTAAAACATTCTTCGTGTGACACTGAAATACACATACTAAGGGCGGCCCACTGGTGCCATCTTTCCAGGCCTTTCACCCATGGTCCAGTTTGAAGCCCTCTATTGAGTACTTTTATCATTGCTGGACTAATAACAATCCTGACTGGTCCATCACGAGTAATATGAAACCCACCTCGGAGGAGTCAGTGAGGTGTTTGGTGTGGGCCCTATGGCGGCCAGGAAACGCTTCCACCCATTAAAGAAAATCCAAACATTATTGTAGAAACTTGGTGTCTAGTGTGACTTACTGTCATTGTCAAGAAAAATATTTATGACGCTGTTATTGGCTGTGTGAGGTAAGTAACACAAGACACCCGCCTCAGCCCTCTGCTTAGCTTTGTAAACATTATCACAAAAAGTTTGCAAATCACACTTTCCTGCTGGTGCTGCAGGCTGAGCAAGCAACACTGGCATGCAGAGCCTAGTGAGGCGGCACCACTACACACACCTACTTGCTACCTCTCACAGTGTTCATGTAGAGGAAGAAGAGCCAAGATTATGATCACACACAGGAGTTTAAATTTGAGAAAATCAAATGCATATAAAAAGCCAACAGACAGTACCATCAAGGGGGTGCTGGTGCATTGCTGCTGTGGCTGTGTTGCAAGACTGCACTGAGATACTCACGACCTTAATGAGTAGATCAGCAGATGAATAAATGCATAACAAATGAACGTGCCCTTTGGTGTTCCTACATGTAGTGGTGTATGGCCGTGGCCCCTGGACAGTAACAATCCCCAGTTCCCTGGTTTTTGTGGTTCCCAGACAGGTGCTCCCCCTACTAGTCAGGGATATCTACGGTTGAGTGTATTGAAAAGTTTCATTCAATAATTTCCTTCTTCTTTCAGGGTTTAAGTTGCCCGGTGCACTGAAAATGATTGATGTGGCCAACAATTTTTCATGATCCTTTCTCCCAAAAGTTAAAGTGGTAAATGGTGCTGTGATTCTGGTCTCTAATATCTTTCTTGTAAAAAAAAAAAAAAAAAAAAAAAAAAAAAAAAAAAAAAAAATGCATGAAAAGTAAAACATGAGCTTCAGGATTTCACACGACATCTGCTGTGGCTTGTCAGGAGTGGCGGCAGTGTGTGTGTGACTATGGTGGAGAGACACACACACACATGCTTAACACCACTCTGTGCCTGGTGAGGCTTGGTGCAGGCCAGAACTGGTTCAGTCACTCTAGCACTGCCTTCTACTGACTATCATGGTGGGAGAAGCATACTGCAGGCACTTGTCTAAGACAGGAATAAGGAACACTTGTGTGTGCATGTAAATACAGAAGAATTTAAAATCAATACACCCATCACCTCCAGGCCTCCAGGATGACCGCACGATGCTGCTGCCGCAATGCATAGCGTATCGAGACAAACATTTCAGGCAAGGCGCTGGCTCAGAGCGGGTGTCAGTCACTAGTGGCGACCCTCAAGGCTCAGTTCTTGGACCAGTCCTGTTCATTATTCACAAGAATGACATCAACATTATTTCTAAATTTCCTGACAGCAGGAAAACTGTTATCTGGATCCTCTCAAACCAGGTGGCAAGTCTTGAGGAGCATGTGTGCAGGGTTTCAGCTTGGCGTGATGAAAGGCAGATGCTAATACAGCCAAGTGACAAATCTTTAGATGGAAATAAAAATAGGAAATCTGCATATGAAGTGTGTGGTGTAAAGGTCAAGAGAGTACAGTGTGTCAAAGACCTGGGCATTAAAATTGCACCAAACCTCAATTTCTCACAGCACTGCCCTGGTGCAGCAAACAGAGCAAACAGAATGCTGGGCTGCATCAACAGAACTTCACATTCAGTATTAAAGATGTAATACTTCCACTGTACAACAGTTTAATCAGACCTAACTTGGAATATGTGGTAAACTTTTGGCCCCCCACCATGCAAAGAGCACTGCTACACTAGAAGATGTTCAACATCAGGCAACAGAGATCATTTCTTTCTTACGTGACAAACCTTGTGACGCAAGGCTCTCATCTCTTAACTTGTTCTCTTATGAAACATCGCCTCAGAGGAAAACTGATCCAATGTTTCATAATGTTTAATGGCTTTATGAATCTTGACAAATCCAAACTATGATTGATGACATGTTGAGAATGAGAAATAACGGGACAAAACTTAACTGTAAATAAATAAATTCAGACTGCACCAAACTGTTTTTATCCAATAGTTGTAAGAGATGGAATAAACACCCACCCAGGGCAACACAACTGATTCATTTAAAAACAAAATTGACTTCCACCTCCTCTGTCCTCTGTCTTAATATTCACTAAGGCTGGGTGTTTGAAGTCATTATGCTTAGGTTTAAGGACAGGCCACCTTGTCTGTACCATAGTGTCTGTGTGTCTGTGTGGTCTGAAAATCTATGTGAATCATTTTCCAGGAGCAGTGAGTAGCGGGCTTTTCTTTTCATTATTGTTTTCTTTTTTTTTTACGCCCATGAACTGTCTTCTCTGCTGTAAAAAAAAAAAATTAAACAAATAAATAAATAATAAAATAAAATAAAATAAAAACGAAGTACAGGTAAGCTGAGGCACAAGGCATGGGACCAAAGGCGTGACACACAAACACAACAATTGCCAGGGAAGAAAAGCAACACCACAGCTCAGCGGCGGGCCAAGGAGCAACAAGGAACCATCAGGCAGAAGACAACACACAGAGAAAAAAATCAAGCCACACCCCAACACACAGCCTGGCCTAAGACTACATACCTACCACACACTGAGGAAGGGGCAGACTATTACAACACTGAGAGGCAGGGCAACACAAAATATTTATGAACAAGGGTTAAAGGTGCTAGGTGAAAGAAGAGTATTAATCAGTCACAGCTACAGACCGGCAAGAAATACCTCAAGTGGAGCAGTGGAGGGTGGAGCGAGACACAAAAGTCCACTAGGGCACATTAGGGTCATCCCAAAATTATGTAGCGCTTGTTTTGGGTATTTGCAAGACTCTTAACCCCATGCAATACTGTAACCGCCCTTTAAATATTCAGTAACTCTCTCCCTCTGAGCCTTTACCCTCCTCTATCTTAACAGCAAACACATGAGACATCAAATTGACCCGGTAGCAGCGACGGGCCAAATTTGTGCCATGATATAAACCCCCCAAAATAGATGATACATAACCTGATCACAAATGCTTTGATATATATTATGAAATGGTTTGTGTGAGGGATGATTTTTTCTAATTTTTCTCACTTGGAGGGACCATTAAGAAACATGATCCCCGCTGCTACCAGGTTAAAGCAGTGAGGTGAAAGAAGAGTTGATAGTTACAGTTGTGGTTTTCAGGTGAAGTTGAGGGATGGAGGAGAGAGAAATAAATACCTTAGCCTACTCATGTTTGTCTAGGCTCAGCACCTTGTCAAACACACTCTCGGCAGCATGCACAGACCAGCGTATGTTTGCCGATTTGGAGTTCGTATGACGGAAAAAAAAACTACCGAGTGAGGAGAAGTAAAACTCGTGGGTGAAAATTAGCTTTGGTTGAAATAAAGAATGCATGCACTACATATCACACACACAAACACACACACACACACAAAAAAAAAAAAAATAAATAAATAAATAAATAAAAAAATAAATAAAATAAAATAAATAAATAAATACATAAATAGAAAAATAAAATTGCAATGTCAAACTGATCTCTAAAAAAAAAACTTTGGTCGAAATAAGAATGCATACACTATGTAGGAAAAGTTGGATAATTATAGATACGGAGACGGGACCACACGAGCGTAAGCCCAGGCCCTGTAAAATTACAACTAGGTAAATACAACTAGGTAAATACAACTAGGTAAATACACGCACACACACACACACACATAAAGAAAAAGTGAATATGCCGAACTGATGTCTAAAAATAAGCTTTGGTTGAAATAAAGAATGCATGCACTATATAACACACACACACACACACACACAAAGAAAAGGATGGAGGGTGGACCGAGACACTAAAGTCCACTAGGGCACATTGGGGTCATCCAAAAATTATGTAGTGCCTGTTTTGGGCATTTGCAAGACCCCCAACCCCATGCAACACTGTGTAACTGCCCTTTAAATATTCAGTAACTCTCTCCCTCTGAGCCTTTACCCTCCTCTATCTTAACAGCAAACACATGAGACATCAAATTAACCCAGTAGCAGCGACGGGCCAAATTTGTGGCTTTACCGTGTAGCAGTGACGGGCCAAATTTGTGGCTTTACCATGTAGCAGCGACGGGCCAAATTTGTGCCATGATTTAAACCCCGCAAAATAGATAATGCATAAACTGATCACAAATGCTTCGATATATATTATGAAATGGTTTGTGTGAGTGATGATTTTTTCTCAATTTTCTCGCTTAGAGGGACCATTAAGAAACATGATCCCCGCTGCTACCGGGTTAAATTATGTTTGTCTTTTTTCCTCAGCAGTGACGGTTAGTCTAAAATATTTACATACCTTATTTGTAACACTGTGTAACCGCCCTGTAAGATTCAGTAACTCTCTCCCACTGAGCCTTTCCCTTTATCTTAACAGCAAACACACAAGACATCAGACTTAATTAATTTTCCTTCAACAGTGACGATTATAGCCTAAAATATTTACACACCTTATTTATAACACTGTGTAACCGCACTTTAAGATTCAGTAACTCTCTCCCCTTTCTCTATCTTAACAGCAAACACACAAGACATCAAAGTTAATTATGTTTGTCTTTTCTTTCGACAGAGTGATGGTTACAGTCTGAATATTTACACACCTTATTTGTAACACTGTGTAACCGCACTTTAAGATTCAGTAACTCTCTCCCCTTTCTCTATCTTAACAGCAAACACACAAGACATTAAAGTCAGTTATGTTTGTCTTTTTCCTTCAAGAGAGACGATTATAGCCTAAAATATTTACACACCTTATTTATAACACTGTGTAACCGCCCTTAAGATTCAGTAACTCTCTCCCTCTGAGCCTTTCCCTATATCCTAACAGCAAACACACGAGACATTAAAGTCAGTTATGTCTGTCTTTTTCCTTCAAGAGTGACGATTATAGTCTAAAATATTTACACACCTTATTTGTAACACTGTGTAACCGCACTTTAAGATTCAGTAACTCTCTCCCCTTTCTCTATCTTAACAGCAAACACACGAGACATCAAAGTTAATTATGTTTGTCTCACCTTAATATACACACCTTATTTTCTCGCTGCCCAGAGCATGCAGGTAAGGAGCCATGGAACAGAATGCAAGGTCCACATGAAGAAAAGCAAACTGCTGACTTAATCTACCTAACACTGCCTGCCTAAAGCCTTTCTCAGGTGCATTCCCAAGCAGATCATCAGATATAAATGAGAAAGGAAAGAATAAGAGGGAGACGGAAGGATGAGAAGATGGGTGGAAGAGGAGGAGGGAGGGAAAGTGGATAGGAAGTGAGGAAGGGAAGGATAGTGGAGTAGGGAAGGAAGAAATAAAAGAAATAAAAGAAGAGATGAGTAGGAGAGAAAGGAAATGATGAAAGGGGAAATGAAGAAGGGAAGGAGGTAAAGAAGGGAAGGAGAAGAGAAAAGGGAAGGTAAAGGGTGAGAGCGTTACATAGAAGAAATAAAAGAAAAATGGGAGGAGAGACAGAAGTAAGGATGATAGGAGAGCAAGAAATGATGAAGGGGGCACTGAAGAAGGGAAAGAGGTAAAGAAGGGAAGGAGAAGAGAAAAGGGAAGGTAGAGGGTGAGAGCGTTACATAGAAGAAATAAAAGAAAGCTGGGAGGAGAGACAGAAGTAAGGATGATAGGAGAGCAAATGATGAAGGGGGCACTGAAGAAAGGAAGGGACGGGGTTAAAACACTACATAATTTAAGGACGACTCCAGGCCCAACAAACCTCCATCTCCATTTCCCTCGGCAGCAACAAGAAGCGAGTCCACTAAGGCTAATCGAATCCATAAGTGTTAAGTGGCCCTTGAGCAACAGGAGGGCGAGGTTGGTACCCGTGAGTGCGCATCCAAGAGACAAGCTGCTGCGGGATCTCTGCCAGGACGTCTTTGGCTAGCAAGGCCTGGCTGTGATGGCCGCCCCGCGCCCCCAAGTGTCGCCTCAGCTCTGGTGGTGGTGATGGAGGTGGGGGGAGAGTGGGGGAGGACAGAGGGAGAGAGAGGGGAGGCATGATAAGCTGGTATTTCAATGATTGGTGCACTAAACTTAAGTGAATGAATTAAGTGAATGAAGCAGAAATTAAAGACCAAATCTGCTACTCAAAAAAGAAGCTAGTTTACCAAGTTTTTCTAGGTTATAAGAAGCCAGTTTACCACATTTCTCTACACTAAAAGAAGCCGGCTTAGATTGTAAAACTGTTTTTTCTTCGTGCATGAAACGATGATACAAAAAATGATTTGTAGCAATGCCTGAGTATACTGCCGCCTCTTTACCAACTCTTAAGACTAAGCTGGGTCAAGTACAGTCTGTTTGCATCCTACATAAATTTAACTTCACAAATAGGTCATGTAAACATAATTTCATATAAGTGAATTTAGCAATTACCTGAAGAATAATGATAATAAATGTAGTTGCATTCAGTGAATGTACAAAACAAGGTAACAAACAATTAAAAGTTAACGAAGCTCATTTTACTGACAAGGTAACAAATGCATCTCCCTTTGATACTTTTCGCAATCTTGTTGTCACTGCCGTGGCCGTGCTGTGTGCAGCGCACCCCCTCGCGGTGCCTCACACCCTTCATGTGGCCACCTTGTTACCTGAATTGTGAGGCGTTAATATCAAGTTTTTTCTCTCATGGCTCATGTACCCCACACACCCTGGAGCAGGAGGGTTCACACTATACGGAGCTGATCCACACGCTCCTCACTGTGAGGATTTGATGAGTCAGGAGGAAGCAGCTTGGTGTTGGTGTGTTACGGGTGGTGGTGCAGCACCACCAAGACAAGTGAGCACCAGTGGGAGCACCTTGTGCACCACACACAGTAAAGTTGACAAAACTAAGAAAACTGTTTTGGCTGGTTGCATTTATATACTCAACTCATATAATGTGACTACGTGTTTACCTGTTAATGTTGCTGCTTCATGCAGCACAACACATTTGCAGCAGCACAGTGCATGTCACGGCAACACAACAGTACTGTGCACACCTGGACTGAGCAGTGTCATGTTGTGTGTGTAAATGAAGGTAGAATTAGAGGATGGACGCTACACACTAATAAAAATTGGCAAAAATCAAATTCATATAAAATACAGACTGAAAATCTAAATTAAGATCACTGTGTTGGCTTTTTCCACAGATCTCATTTGTCAATATATGCGCATGTATATCTAAGGAGAGCATATATGCTGTCTGAAACACCAGCAAATATGTGGTAACAACTCCTGCCTTCACATCCTGGGCTCCTCCACCAAGACAACGCTGCCACTCACTGAACACACACAGTCCCCTCACCTGGACAACTATTCAGCGCAAAACAAAGACCAGACACTTCATCAGGAACGTCTGTACCTTTCACAATTTCAACATGACCTGCCTGGTGTTGCACGGCTTGCATCACTGTTATTTCTGGCTGTTGCTGACATTACCCAACAGTTCCATCCTCAGCACAGCCAAACACAGAACAGGGGGAGGTGATGCAAATGTCACCAGTGTACAGTTCTGGTCCTAGTCTTCGAGGGGCCATGAGCGAAACCATGCTTTTGGGACCCATAATTTACCTCTTCCTATACTTACATATCGTCACCTTCATAGAATAATCGCCTAAGTCACTTTTCAGCGATATCCAGGTTTTTGTTTACATCAATTTTTCATCATGTGACGCCCATTTTTGTATAGTTGCCTTCGTCATTCAGGGTTTGAGTGTTCCAGAATTGGCCTTTTCATTTCTGCCTAAATCTTAAGCCAAATGAGATAATGACGGTTCTTTTCTGATTTCCTGTAAAGTAGAAAATAATGACCTCGGCGCTTTGTTTACGAAGGTGACGATAAGGTGGTACGTTATCTTGAAGTATCAGGCAAATATCAATACACATTCCCTATAGCAATCAGTGGTTCTGGATCTAATAGACAAAGAGGATGTGAGTTTTCTACAGCGAGGGAGGCAGCTAAATGGCAAAAAATAAACACATCAACCAAAAAAGCCCGCTCGTCACTGCTCCAACAAAAGAAAAAAGAACGAAAGGCCGGAGGAGAGGTCTATTTTTACGGCGAGGGAGGCAGCTGAATGGCAAAAAATAAACACATCAACCAAAAAAGCCTGCTCTTCGCTGCTCCAACGAAAGAGAAAAGAACGAAAGGCCGGAGGAGAGGTCTATTTTTATGGCGAGGGAGGCGGCTAAATGGCAAAAAATAAACACATCAACCAAAAAAGCCCGCTCGTCGCTGCTCCAACAAAAGAAAAAAGAACGAAAGGCCGGAAGAGACGTCAATTTCGAGAGGAGAGATGACCTGTGTGGCTGCCAGTTTTGCTTCCTTGTACCCGAACACGCCCCAGTCACCACGGCACAACTGAAGAGCAAGTTACTACACCCCCACACCAAGCAGCTCACACCACACAAGGCCGCAAAGCTTTACAACGCCCCCAGGCTTACCAACACAAAAATCACACGGACAACACTACTCAAGCCACACCAAGAGCAGCTCATCCACCACAAACACAAAGAACACAAGCCACTTCTCCGCAACACAAGTGCTACTACTACTGTAACTTCTCTCACGGCAAGGAGCGACGCACCACACCTCAGCGTACCGTCGAGGGCAACACAACCAATGCTGCGGCTTCACGGTGAGCGGCATGGTTTCACGAAATAGCCTGAATACCTGTGTGAATCTATGTCAATCTTCAAGTGAATGCTGGCAGGTAGTGATTCTAGGTGAACACGACATTGAATTCTACTGTCAATTCTTGCTTCACAGTGAGCAGCATGGTTTTATGTAATAGCCTGAATACCTGTGTGAATCTACGTCAGTCTTCAAGTGAATGATGGCAGGTAGTGATTCTAGGTAAACACGGCACTGAAATCTGTATGCACAATTCTTGCTTACTTTGTGACTCCTTCTTGGTCTAGGAAATTGAGAGTTCATTGTACATACAGCCGTCCCTCAAATAGTACGGTTCCAAATAGTTCAGTTACGGTTTTATACGGATTGTCTTAGAAGATCTTTTTAGGATTTTAATATTTCCTGCTCGTCGTAAAATTTAAAAATCCTAAAAAAATCATCTATGAAAATCCACATAAAACCGAAACTGAAGCACTGGAAACCATAGTATTTGACGGACGACTGTATATTGAGATGAAGAAGAACGACCGTTGCCATATCATCGAACTCAGAACATCGTATTTACCAGTTTCTGACCTATGACTATTGTAAAAAACACCAACAACTAACCATTCCAATGATAACTATAAATGAATCTAGTTATCGCGGTGGAGGAGACAGTTTTGGGGTTGGAAATCAGCAAATACAAGAGCCTGCGTACGACAATCTGGCAATGCTGACAAGAACTAATTACGCATGAGAGCAGCGTTTCCAAATTATCATACTCAGCGCATTTCATATTTGTGGTTTCTGACTGATAACTATAGCAAAAAAGACTAAACCCATCAATATTTAACAGTTTTAACGCTAACTTTAATTTTGTATCGTTATTTGTGTGGTTACGACAGTCTTGGAGCCTTAAAATGATAAATACAATGTTCAGTGTACGACAATTTGCCAACGCTGCATGAGGCTTTCTATGGTGCGTTAGTTTGAGTCTATGCAGCGAAGGATATCCATGGACAGCGGTAAATGGAATACTAACCTTGATGCCCTACTGAAACCCGCGCAAGTTACCGACGGACTGCAAACAAAACGCGACAGTTCGTAAAAAAATAAACCAAAAAATCCTGTTGGTTGTAAAATCCTCTGCGTAAACCCTTCAAAATCTGCGCCCCTTATCGACAGACTGCACACAAAACATGATAAAATGTAAAAAAATAAACCAAAAAAATCCTGTTGGTTGTAAAATCCCCCGCATAAACCTATACAAAATTCGCACCCCTTATCGACAGACTGCAAACAAAACATGATAAAACGTAAAAAAATAAACCAAAAAAATCCTGTTGGTTGTAAAATCCCCTGCGTAAACCCTGCAAAATCTGCACCCCTTATTGACAGACTGCAAACAAAACATGATAAAACATAAAAAAATAAACCAAAAAATCCTGTTGGTTGTAAAATCATCTGCGTAAACCCTGCAAAATCTGCACCCCTTATTGACAGACTGCAAAAAAAAAATCAATAATTAAAAAAAACCAAAAAAAAAAAAAAATAAGTTGTAAAATCCCCCTAAAACTAAAACCTCCTCCGCACCTTACCGACAGAAAACAAAACAGAAGCAAAAAAAGTAAACCAAAAAATCCTGTTGGTTGTAAAATCCCCTGCGTAAACCCTGCAAAATCCGCACCCCTTACCGACAGACTGCAAACAAAACACGAAAACTCATAAAAAAGTAAACCAAAAAATCCTGTTGGTTGTAAAATCCTCTGCGTAAACCCTTCAAAATCCGCACCCCTTACTGACAAACTGGGAAAAAAAAAAAAAAACAAAAAAAAAAAACGCCCCCCCCCCAAAAAAAATAAAAAAATAAAAAAATAAAAACAAATAAATAAAAAATAAAAATAAATAAATAAATAAATCCTGTTGGTTGTAAAATCCCCTACAAAACCCCTGCTGGACCTACACCACTTACCCCCCCCCCCCCAAAAAAAAAAAAAAAAAAAAAACTCCGCTGCCGTAACATCCCCTTCGCAAACTCTCCTGAAACCCGCGCCACTCACCGACAAACTGCACGATGTCCCTGCTGGCGTACTTCCCCCCAGACGACAGCCTCTGCTCATCACCGTCCAGCTGCTCCATGGCCGAGAAGTCTTCGTTCCCGACCCCCACGATGATCACCGACATGGGCAAGTCCGAGGCGTTCACCAGGGCCTTGCGGGTGTCTGGCAGGTCTGGGGGGGGGGGTAAGAGAAGGGTAAGGGGATTGTGTGTTGGTCTATGGAGGATTAGATTAGGTTAGGATAGAGCATAATGGTGTTTAAGGGTCTTGAATGTGTCTGGCTGTGGAGGAGGAGGAGGAGGAGGGAACACTGTATTGGTCTGTGGAGGGTTAGATTAGGTTAGGATAGACTGTAATGGTGCCTAAGGGGTTTGAATGTGTCTGGTAGGGCTGTGGAGGAGGAGGATAAAGGGACACTGTATTGGTCTGTGGAGGGTTAGGTTAGGTTAGGATAGACTGTAATGGTGTCTAAGGGGCTTGAATGTGTCTGGTAGGGCTGTGGAGGAGGAGGAGGAGGAGGAGGGTAAGGGGATACTGTATAGGTCTGGTGAAGGGTTAGGTTAAGACACTGAACCCATAACAAACATCCCTCAACCGCTTCCATTCCCAGTATGTCAAGGCCTTGCCCCTTCATAAGCCCTACAAAACCTGCGCCACTTACCGACAAACTGCAAACACACACACAAAAAAAAAATAAAAAAAAAAATAAAAAAAAATAAATAAATAAATAAATAAATAAATAAATAAATAAATAAATAAATAAAATCCCGTCGGTGTAGACTCCCCTGCGCCGACCCACTCACCACAGATGATCCCGTCGGTGATGATGAGCAGCACGAAGTAGTTGTTACCGTCCTGGTGGGCCTGAGCGAACCGTGCCACATGGTTGATGACCGGAGCGAAGTTAGTCGGCCCGTAGAGACCAACTGGAAGGGGAGGGATGGTACTATTATTGCCATTATTACCGAGATAAATAAAATAAATAACAATGACAGATAAATAAAAACAAAAGACAGGGTGACAGTGGGGCCGTAGAGACCAACTGGGAGGGGAGGGATGATACTATTATTGTCATTACTACTGAGATAAATAAAATAAATAAAAATGACAAGTAAATAAAAACAAAAGACAGGGTGACAGTGGGGCCGTAGAGACCAACTGGGAGGGGAGGGATGACACTATTAGCACCATCATTACTGAGAGCCATGAGAGGGCATCAAGGGAAAAATAAAAAATTGATGTAGACCCAAACCGTCCCCTCGATGAGAAGTCACGAATAAATAAAAACTAAAGACAGGGTGACAGTGGGGCCGTAGAGACCAACTCCTCTCCAATCTTTTTAGGGGCAGTAAGTAGCGGGCTTTTTTTCATAATTGTTTTCTTTTCTTTTTTAAGCCCTTGATCGGTCTCCTTTGATGTAAAAAAATAAAATAAAAAAAAAGGAGGGGAGGGATACTATTATTAACACCATTATTAGTAAGATCAATGAATGGGCATCAATGGAAAATAAAAAATTGATATAGACCCAAATAGCCCCAGCGATGACCAGACACAGATATTTAAAAGACAGCGACGGCAAAGTAAGGATAAAAATACGCAGACAAAAGCAATACTACCTTCTGAGTTAACAGGTGGGTCCTCAATTCGGCTTTAACTTATCAATGTCAACAAGAGGAGCAATCTCATGTGGACATATAGGAGGGGAAGGGAAGGGGATACATGTAGGCAGAGTTCACGGGACCATACAGGAAAACAAGGAGGGCAGGGAATGGTGAGGTTAGGTTAAGGAAGGCGTAAGGGGGGGCAGGGTATACAAGACAAAGGACTGTTTTTTATGTAGTAAGTAAGTACCTGTTTGTAGGGAGCGGTGGTAAGCGTCCAGCACCCCGGCTACCCCTTGGCAGTAGGGGTTGTCAGGGCTCCCATTCAGGAAGAACTCATGGCTCACAACCCACTCCGGGGGAACGCGCCCACCGAACCCGAGCGCTGGGAACATCTTGTCTGTCGGGGGAAGAGCGGATGAATGGGGAGGGAAGTTGGGGCAGGGAGGAGAGATCAGGGAATGAAGAGGCATGTGATGTTGCAGGAGGGAGAGAAAATGATGGAGAGAAGGAGAGATAAGGGAATGAAGGGTGAAAAAAAAAGAAATATTAAGGAGTGGAAGGAGGGAAGAAGAAGAAGAGGCACCAGAGAGAAGAAAGGAGGAGGAGGAAGAAAGGGAAGAGGGGAATATATGTAGGGGGAAAAAAGGGAAATCTCAATGCAGTGGAAGAAGGGAAGAAGAAGGACACCAGAGAGAAGGAAGGAGGAGGAGGAAGAACAGGAAGAAGGGGATATATATGAAGGAGGAAGAAAGAGAAATATCAAGGAATGGAAGGAAGAAGAGTGGAGGAGGAGGAAGGAGGAGGAGGAAGAACAGGAAGAAGGGGGTATATAATGCATAACTGATTTTTATATACGTATCATATATGCTATAAATATAATATGCTGACTCTGTTCTGAGCTCAGCATGGTTAAGTTTAAATCAGCTTGGCAACATAAGATTCAGCATATCCAATTTTTTTTACACTGAATTTATTATCAGCTCAGCATAAACGTTTTTGAGAATGCTGTGACCTCTCTTCTGTACACTCCTTTGATCTCTATTCAGGAGCAGTGAGTAGCGGGCTTTTTTTTTTTTTTCTTTACACCCTTGAACTGTCTCCTTAGCTGTAAAAAAAAAAAAAAAAAAAAAAAAAAAAAAAATGGTATGGTATTATGAAGGGGTAAGAAAGAGAGATATCAACGCAGCAGTCCACCCACCAGTGTCATAGTCCTGAATGATCTCCCCGACGGCCTTGATAGCTAATGAGTACTGGTTATCCACTCCAGGCTGGCGGAAGTGGAGGGAGGAGGGCGTGCGGGGGTCTCCGTTCGACGCTGTGAAGTCCACCGCAACCGTGAAGTGGATCTGCGTCCCTCCACGAATGTAGTCGAGGAAGGATGGTTCGACGTGGATGGTGATGGACCGGAGGGTGAGCTTGCCGGAGTCCTTGTAGCTCGACTTCTTGGCTTTCTTCTTGGGGTTGATGACTTGGTATATGTTGGTGGTGCCGGGACCTTCAAGCAACCTAAAGGGGGTGAGGGAGAGGGTTGAGGGTGAGGCTAGGTTAGGTGGGGGTGTGGTGAGGTTAGGTTAGGTGAGGGTGTCATGGTGGGGTTAAGTTAGGTGAGGGTGTGAAGATGAGGTTAGGTTAGGTTAGGTTAATAGTGTGTAAGAGTAAGGTGTATGAGTGAGGGTGTGAGGGTGAGGTTAAGTTAGGTTAGTGGGTAAGGGTTTGCAGGAAAGTTAGGTTAGGTTAGGTTAGCGAGTCAGGGTGGAAGGATAGGTTGGGTTAGATTAGGTTAGGTTAGGTTAGGTTAGTGAGTCAGGGTGGAAGGATAGGTTGGGTTAGGTTAGGTTAGTGAGTCAGGGTGGAAGGATAGGTTGGGTTAGGTTAGGTTAGTGAGTCAGGGTGGAAGGATAGGTTGGGTTAGGTTAGGTTAGTGAGTCAGGGTGGAAGGATAGGTTGGGTTAGGTTAGGTTAGTGAGTCAGGGTGGAAGGATAGGTTGGGTTAGGTTAGGTTAGTGAGTGAGGGTGGAAGGATAGGTTGGGTTAGGTTAGTTAGGTTAGTGAGTCAGGGTGGAAGGATGGGTTGGGTTAGGTTAGGTTAGTGAGTCAGGGTGGAAGGATAGGTTGGGTTAGGTTAGGTTAGTGAGTCAGGTGGAAGGATAGGTTGGGTTAGGTTAGGTTAGTGAGTCAGGGTGGAAGGATAGGTTGGGTTAGGTTAGGTTAGTGAGTCAGGGTGGAAGGATAGGTTGGGTTACGTTAGGTTAGTGAGTCAGGGTGGAAGGATGGGTTGGGTTAGGTTAGGTTAGTGAGTCAGGGTGGAAGGATGGGTTGGGTTAGGTTAGGTTAGTGAGTCAGGGTGGAAGGATGGGTTAGGGTTAGTGAGTCAGGGTGGAAGGATGGGTTGGGTTAGGTTAGGTTAGTGAGTCAGGGTGGAAGGATAGGTTGGGTTAGGTTAGGTTAGTGAGTCAGGGTGGAAGGATGGGTTGGGTTAGGTTAGGTTAGTGAGTCAGGGTGGAAGGATAGGTTGGGTTAGGTTAGGTTAGTGAGTCAGGGTGGAAGGATAGGTTGGGTTACGTTAGGTTAGTGAGTCAGGGTGGAAGGATGGGTTGGGTTAGGTTAGGTTAGTGAGTCAGGGTGGAAGGATAGGTTGGGTTAGGTTAGGTTAGTGAGTCAGGGTGGAAGGATGGGTTGGGTTAGGTTAGTGGGTAAGGGTTTGCAGGAAAGTTAGGTTAGGTTAGGTTAGCGAGTCAGGGTGGAAGGATAGGTTGGGTTAGGTTAGGTTAGTGAGTCAGGGTGGATGGATAGGTTGGGTTAGGTTAGTGAGTCAGGGTGGAAGGATAGGTTGGGTTAGGTTAGGTTAGTGAGTCAGGGTGGAAGGATAGGTTGGGTTAGGTTAGGTTAGTGAGTCAGGGTGGAAGGATAGGTTGGGTTAGGTTAGGTTAGTGAGTCAGGGTGGAAGGATAGGTTGGGTTAGGTTAGGTTAGTGAGTAATGGTGGAAGGACAGGTTGGGTTAGGTTAGTGAGTCAGGGTGGAAGGATAGGTTGGGTTAGGTTAGGTTAGTGAGTCAGGGTGGAAGGATAGGTTGGGTTAGGTTAGGTTAGGTTAGTGAGTCAGGGTGGAAGGACAGGTTGGGTTAGGTTAGGTTAGTGAGTCAGGGTGGAAGGAGAGGTTGGGTTAGGTTAGGTTAGTGAGTCAGGGTGGAAGGACAGGTTGGGTTAGGTTAGGTTAGTGAGTCAGGGTGGAAGGATGGGTTGGGTTAGGTTAGGTTAGTGAGTCAGGGTGGAAGGATAGGTTGGGTTAGGTTAGGTTAGTGAGTCAGGGTGGAAGGATAGGTTGGGTTAGGTTAGGTTAGTGAGTCAGGGTGGAAGGAGAGGTTGGTGGGTGTTGGTGGATGACAGTGTAGCATATTTTCCTCTTTTCATAGCATAGGAGTCCCAGACATAGCCCTTGATCCAGCCACCCAGGTCCCAGTCACACCACACAACCTTTCCATAACACTACCCCCTCCAGCAAACCAACTTCTACTCACCACACAACCTTTCCATAACACTACCCCCTCCAGCAAACCAACTTCTACTCACCACACAACCTTTCCATAACACTACCCCCTCCAGCAAACCAACTTCTACTCACCACACAACCTTTCCATAACACTACCCCCTCCGGCAAACCAACTTCTACTCACCACACAACCTTTCCATAACACTACCCCCTCCAGCAAACCAACTTCTACTCACCACACAACCTTTCCATAACACTACCCACCCTGGTAAACCATCTACTCACCATACAACCTTTCTATAACACTACCCACCCTGGTAAACCATCTACTCACCATACAACCTTCCCATAACACTACCCGCCCTGGTAAACCATCTACTCACCTCTGAAGTGTTGTATAGCACTCCCCAATCAGGTCATGCGAGCCGTCTGAGTCCCAATCATGGCACTCAATCTTGATGCTGCGGCTGTGGTCCCCGGCGCATAGGGTCCTTGCCGGCACCACGATAGGCTTCCACACCGGGTTCAGCGTCTTCTTGATAACCTCTGTCTTGTGCACTGGCAGGTAGGAGGAGTTGTCGTTACAGCGGTAGAAGATGAGGAAGGGGTCGCTCTTGCCCAAAAAGTCCTTCTTGTCGAGGTCCGAGGCGGTGATGTTCATGGTGACAACTTCCTTGGATGCGGAAACCTCATCGCCCTGAATGATGAGCACGCCGCTGCCTCCGCTGATGGTCCTGCTCATCTGTAAGGGAGGGAGGATGAGTGTGCGGGGAAGTGGGTGATGTGTAGCCCCAATGAACCCTATACTATGGAACGGACACTTGCTTCAGCCTTGTCATCAAGCCGCGAATTTTGGAAAATCAACCGCTTTGGTGCGAATCGCCGTAGAATCAAAAGAGTAAGCTGTCCATTACTTGAGATGTCACTGGTAGCCCGTATTCTCACACTAGCGGGTTATACAATTATTTCCCAAGGCCACAAAGGTTAGTTGAGTGTTGTTTAATGTTCATGGTGCAGAGGCCTTGTCAAACTATCACTAGGCCCATCAGACTACCTATGGAAATACTGACACAACCTGCAGTGGAACATAGGCCTGTATTATTTGATGGTTTCGGCACTGACAACTTTTTCCCAAGGCCACAAAGGTTAGTTGAGTGTTGTTTAATGTTCATGGTGCAGAGGCCTTGTCAAACTATCACTAGGCCCATCAGACTACCTATGGAAATACTAACACAACCTGCAGTGGAACATAGGCCAGTATTATTTGATGGTTTCAACTCTCACAACCATTTCCCAAGCCCACAAAGGAGGTAAATCGGGTGCTAATGAGTGGTATTCTAGGTTCATGGTACAGAGGAAGGGTCAAACCACCACCAGGATCATAAAACTACCCCTGGAAATGCTCAAAACTCCTACGAAAGCCTTGTCAAATATATGTTTCTTTAGGTTCATGGTACAGAAGAAGGGTCAAACCACCACCAGGATCATAAAACTACCACTGGAAATGCACCGAACTCCTACGTAAGTCATGTCAAATATGTTTAGGAATATGACCCTTTACCCCTGCTCCATATCGCCACCTTCGTAAACAAACCGCCTAAGTCATTATTTTCTACTTTTCAGGAAATCAGAAAAGAACTGTCATCATCTCATTTGGCTTAAGGTTTAGGCAGAAATGAAAAGGCATATTCTAGAACACTCAAACCCTGAATGACAAAGGCAGCTATACAAAAATGGGCGTCACATGATGAAAGATTGATGTAGATAAAAACCTGGAAATCTATGAGAAATGACTTAGGCAATTATTTTATGAGGGTGACGATATGTGGCATAAGACCTAAGAAAAAAACACCCATTAATATGATAAGAGAGATGAATGAAGTCCCCTTTGTTGATTGTTTAGTGAGGGATACAATTGCACACCTGTCACCTTTGCCTCCCATGTCCCTCCCATTCACTCTAACTCATCCCTATAGTGTCCAGATCCCTTATGCAAGAGTTAACCAGCATCATCACTCTTTCATCCCTTACACTGGTAAACTCTGGAAAAGCCTTCCTTCGTCTGTATTTCCTCCTACCTATGACTTGAGCTTTTTCAAGAGGAGTGAATCAAGACACCTCTCCACCTGAAACTGACCTATCTTTTGGCCACTCTGCACTTTTTTCTTTTCGACACATTTTTTTTGTTGCCCTTGAGCTACTTCCTTCGACGTAAAAAAAAAAAAAAAAAAAAAAAAAAAAAAATAATAATAATAATAATAATAATAATAACAATAATAATAATCAGTATGCCACCCTCACCTGGGACCCCTGGCAGCCCATGATCTCCCCCAGCGAGCACTCCACAGTCCCCAGCTTGTCCTGGTCGTCGGGGTTGCTGCTCTTGCTGTCCCAGTCATAAATGGCAAAACGCAGCATCTGGGAGGGGGAATGTAAGGTCGATATTACAAGACACTTTCGCCTCTCACATCAACTATTTTTAAAGGTCAATGAGGGGATCAATCGGGTTCTTATGAGTGTTTTTTTAGGTTCATGGTACAGAGGAAGAGTCAAACTACCACCAGGGTCATAAAACTTCTAACATCAACTATTTTTAAAGGTCAAAGAGGGGGTCAATCTGATTCTTATGAGTGTTTTTTAGGTTCATGGTACAGAGGAAGGGTCAAACTACCACCAGGGTCATAAAACTTCTCACATCAACTATTTTTAAAGGTCAAAGAGGGGGTCAATCTGATTCTTATGAGTGTTTTTTAGATTCATGGTACAGAGGAAGGGTCAAACTACCACCAGGGTCATAAAACTTCTAACATCAACAAGGTCAAAGAGGGGGTCAATCTGGTTCTTATGAGTGTTTTTTTAGGTCCATGGTACAGAGGAAGGGTCAAACTACCACCAGGGTCATAAAACTTCTAACATCAACAAGGTCAAAGAGGGGGTCAATCGGGTTCTTATGAGTGTTTTTTTAGGTTCATGGTACAGAGGAAGGGTCAAACTACCACCAGGGTCATAAAACTACTCCTGGAAATGCCCACAACTCCTACGAAAGCCTTGTCAAATATGTGAGCTTGGGCGCGGAAATGTTTTAAAATGGTACAGAGGAAGGGTCAAACTACCACCAGGATCATAAAACTACTCCTGGAAATGCCCACAACTCCTACGAAAGCCTTGTCAAATATGTGAGCTTGGGCGCGGAAATGTTTTAAAATACGGCACTAAGAGTCCGGGTGACCGACCATCAACTTGCTGTCTCATTTTCCTTAACTCTGGGCCATCCATCGCCTTACATGTCACTCCTTAAACCTGTTACTGGCTTCCCATTTGTTTTATCCTGGAGGTAACTCGTACATAAAGAGAAAAGAAAAGATAGAGAAAAGAAGAATGAAATGATTAAACTCTTGTCTGTCTCTTAAACCTGCAACTCACTTTCGATTCGCATGCTCCCGAAGACTACCTCACACACACATAGAACGGAGAACGGAGGGGTATCAAGGAATGGAAGGAGGGAAGAACCTGGAGAAGGGATGCCAGAGAGAAGACAGGAGGAGGAGGAGGAAGAATGGGAAGAGGGGGAATATATGAAGGGGGAAACGAAATATCAAAATCAAAACCTTGCTCCATCATCCACACTCCTCTAAGCTTGCTCGGATTCCTGTAGTTTTTTTTCTTTTTTTTTTCTACTTTTTTTCTGAGTGTACGATTCTTTTTCTTCCTCTCCTAAACAAACAAACAAACAAAAAAAAAATAAATAAATAAAAACAAGCCCTTCCTGTATTTTTTTTTTTC
The DNA here is from genome assembly GCF_024679095.1 of Eriocheir sinensis. Lineage (NCBI taxonomy): Eukaryota > Metazoa > Arthropoda > Malacostraca > Decapoda > Varunidae > Eriocheir > Eriocheir sinensis. Next base: position 4,944,007 of record NC_066562.1, read on the forward strand.
TACTTATTCTTTCTCTCCCTCTACTAAATAAAAAAATAAATGACAAGCCCTTCCTGTAGTTTTTTCTTTTCTTCTATTTTTCTATTCACATGCATGACTCTCCCCCCCCCCGCACACACACACACACACACACACAAAAATAAATAAAGAAAGAAAGACCTCAAGCCCTTACCTGCCGCTCCTCAAACCTGTAGCTCGCCTCCAACTTCCTTATCCACTGCGGGTCGAGCGTGTCCTTGATCATCTCGGTGCGCCCCGCCTCTGTGTAGCGCTCCTGCCCCGTCTCCTTCATGTACATTATGCATAGCGGGTCACTCTTGCTCAGCGCGTCCTTGTTCTTGAGCCCCCTGCGGCGAGCGATGGGTTGGTAAGGAGGGTACGTAAGGTGTGCTGGCCATTTGAGGTAAGGTCATGGTGCTATTTGGTACTAGGCTTTCTGCTTTTTTTAGAGTGATGGAGGCAGCTCAATGGCAAAAAATGAAGAGGAGAAACTAAAAGAAACAAAAACGCCTCTTGGACATAAATCTACTGGCCAATGTGCTGTTTGGTCCTAGGGGTTCTGCTTTTTTTTATAGTGAAGGAGGCAGCTCAAGGGTAAATAATGAAGAGGAAAAACTAAAAGAAACAAAAACGCCTCTTGGAAATTAACCTACTGGCCAATGTGCTTTTTTTTTACGAGGTCATGGTGCTGTTTGGTACTAATCTTTCTGCTTTTTTTTTATAGTGAAGGAGGCAGCTCAAGGGTTAAAACTGAAGAGGAAAACAAAAAGAAACAAAAAAAACTATTGGACATGAACCTACTGGCCAATGTGCTTTTTTTTACAAGGTCATGGTGCTGTTTGGTACTAATCTTTCTGCTTTTTTTTATAGTGAAGGAGGCAGCTCAAGGGTAAAAAATGAAGAGGAAAAACTAAAAGAAACAAAAACGCCTCTTGGACATGAACCTACTGGCTAATGTGCTTTTTTTTTACGAGGTCATGGTGCTGTTTGGTATTAATCTTTCTGCTTTTTTTTATAGTGAAGGAGGCAGCTCAAGGGTAAAAACTGAAGAGGAAAACAAAAAGAAACAAAAAAAACTATTGGACATGAACCTACTGGCCAATGTGCTTTTTTTTACAAGGTCATGGTGCTGTTTGGTACTAATCTTTCTGCTTTTTTTTATAGTGAAGGAGGCAGCTCAAGGGTAAAAAATGAAGAGGAAAACAAAAAGAAACAAAAAAACCTGTTGGACATTAACCTACTGGCTAATGTGCTGTTTGGTGCAAGGCGTTCTGCTTTTTTTTATAGTGATGGAGGCAGCTCAAGGGGAAAAAATGGAGGAAAAAAAAAAAATGGACATAAACCTGCTGGGCAATGTACTTTTTTTTTTACAGTGAAGGAGGCAACTGAAAAAAATAAAACCACTGCTGAACATCAAACTATCATCAATTTGTCACTATTTTGAATCTGAGAGCACAGGCCACAGATCAACAGGATAACGGGACAAACTCTGAATTTGCCGAGGAACATAAGGACGGCATTTGTGTGCTTGGATGAGGAGATGATGAAGAAAATAAGGTCGGTACTATAAGACTCTCTTCTCACCTCATCTATTTTAAAAGGTCAAAGAGGGGGTCAGTCGGGTTCTAATGAGTGCTTCTTCAGGTTCACGGTACAGAAGAAGACTCACACTAGCACCAGGGTCATAAAACTACCCCTGGAAATGCCCACAACTCCTATGAAAGCCTTGTCAAATATGTGTTTCTTCAGGTTCACGGTACAGAAGAAGACTCACACTACCACCAGGGTCATAAAACTACCCCTGGAAATGCCCACAACTCCTATGAAAGCCTTGTCAAATATGTGTTCTTGGGCGGCGATATGTCTTGTCATACGACCTTAATGGTTACAATGATAAGGCCAAGGTTGGAGTATGCAGCAGTGGTTTAGTCTCCTCACGAAAAGAAGATCATAAAGAACGGCCCAGGGTCATAAAACTACCCCTGGAAATGCCCACAACTCCTATGAAAGCCTTGTCAAATATGTGTTCTTAGGTGGTGATATGTTTTGTAACACGACCTTAATAGTTACAATGATAAGGCCAAGGTTGGAGTATGCAGCAGTGGTTTAGTCTCCCCACAAAAAGAAGAACATAAAGAACGGCCCAATAGGTGTGTGTGCATACTTAGCAGAGAGGCTCAGCTCCACCGTGGTCATGGGCACCATCTGGGGGGGTCCGGGCGGCCCCCCTCCCATAGCTGGCATGCCCCCTGCTTGCATCTTCCTGCAGGGGTAAGGGGTCAGGGGTAAGGACAGGGCACACTAACAGGGATTCAGGGACATGGGTAAAGGAGAGGTGAGAAGTGGACATGAGGAGTTAGTACCAATGTTGCCAGATAGTTGTACTCAGCCTTTTATATTTACTGACTTCTGACCCAAAAACTGTCTCGTGGACCCCAATGAGGAGATTCACTTTTTTTTTTTACAACAAAGGAGACAGCTCAAGGGCACAAAAAAAGGAAACAATAATGAAAAAAAGCCCGCTACTCGCTGCTCCTAAAAAAAAGAATCAAAAGAGGTGGCCGAAAGAGAGGTCAATTTCGGGAGGAGAGGTGTCCTGATATCGTTAAAATAGTTAATTCCTGATGTTTCTTGGCAATAGTTAGGCGTCAGAAACCGGTAAATACTATGCTCTGAGTACGACAATCTGGCAACAGTGGTTAGTGGTACTGTCTTGAGAATACAGGTGAGGTAAGGTTGGTGATTAGTTCAATAAATAAATAAACTAATAAATGAAAAGCTGTCACATTGCCACGCCCCAAAAGTAAGAGGCGTAAAGTGCAGGAGTGGTCAAACTACAACACCCAATTTCCACATCTCTGCCGTTACGCAATAAGTGTCAGAGCCCTTTGCTACTCTTCACGGGCAATCATCCATTTACTATGCGAGGAAATTACTAGGGAGAGAGAGTGAGATTTACATAGATTTACATAGATATTCAGACCCCACAGAGCCAATGGTGTGTGGTGTGTCCTGAAACCTGAGTGAAATTGTATTAAATTAAATGACACCGAGACTTTGTATTTCGATTTTCGTTAATATTAAGTTGAAGGAAGTGTCGAGAGAGAGAGAGAGAGAGAGAGAGAGAGAGAGATGAGGATAAAGAAACTAATATTTGCAATGTGTCCCTCACCTAAATATTCTCTCTCTCTCTCTCTCTCTCTCTCATTATAAACTATTTTGGGGTCGATGAGAGAGAGAGAGAGAGAAAAAAAAAATAACAAAATCATTGGACAAAGCTTCAGTTTAACACCTAGAAATTACTAACCTGTGTCTATTCATGGCTACAAGAGAGTAGAATCCAATCACAGAAAGAACCTGTCCTATACAACCTCAGTACGTGTGTTCGTGAGTGGATGTGTGTGTGTGTATGCGTGTAGGTTATGTATATGTCAGAGTAGCCACTTCCCATTGTGAGTCTGTGCGCATAGATTAGATAGGTAATCTTATCGTGAAGAGCTCAAATATCACCCACTGCAGAAGAGGCTGGAGGGAGGGAGCTAAGCTAGTGTTAGTGTTATGGGGCATGGCATAAGGGGACAGGAGTGGGGTCTAGGGGGTACATACCTCAAGCGTCACACAGCACACCTCCACAAGTACACTAAAATAGAATGGCAGGAAAATCACATGTATTTGCCTCGAGATAACTGCGCTCAGTGATGTGAAGAAACGTTAGCATTCCCAGGTGCATAGGTAACCATTAGTGAGAGTAGGTGACGGACTGAACCTGGGAGTTGTGTGTTAGTGATAGTGTGGCTTATTTCTTTAGAGGGGGTGTTGGAGGTGTGTGACATAGCATACAGGAAGCTCGGAGAGAGTAAGTCTTAGGGGAGAAAAATGCTGGGTGTGGAAAAGTATTAGTATTAGTGTGGCTCATTTTTGGGGGAGGTTAGTGATCATGTGGCTTATTTTTTTTGCGGGGATGTTGGAGGTACGACACATAGCATAGAGGAAGATAGGAGGGAGTAAGTCTTAGGGGAGAAAAATGCTGGGAGTAGAAAAAGTATTAGTGTTAGTGTGGCTAATTTTTGGGGGGGTGTTGAAGGCATCTTACATGCATACAGGAAGCTGGGAGGGAGTAAGTCTTAGGGGGGAAAATGCTGGGAGTAGAAAAAGTATTAGTGTCAGTAATTTTTGGGGAGGATGGAGGTGTGTCACATGCATACAGGAAGATAGGAAGGGAGTAAGTCTTGGGGGAGAAAAATGCCAGGAGTAGAAAAAGTATTAGTGTTAGTGTGTCTTATTTTTGGGGAGGATGGAGGTGTGTTACATGCATACAGGAAGATAGGAGGAAGTAAGTCTTTAAGGAGAAAAATACTGGGAGTGGAAAAGTATAAGTGTTAGTGTGGCTCATTTTTTTTGGGGGGGGGGTGTTGGAGGCGTCTTACATGCATACAGGAAGCTGGGAGGGAGTAAACCTTAGGGGAGAAAAATGCTCTATAGTCATGAGCAATGTTGATTTTTTTACTTATTAATGAATTTGATAACCGACCTAACAGCAATATAAATAATCTGTCCCCACTATCGGTAACCCACGTCACATTAATGATATCCAGGAAGCTTGGGCTGTAAATATTAGAGGAGAGAAATGCCTTATAATCACTTAACCCTTAGATGACGGTGGAACTATATGCAGATGGTCCAAAATTCAGTCAGTTTTGTATGGCAAGAAATATAACCACACTACCAGACTGCGGTTGAATCTATATATAGACGATAGTTAGAACATCTCTTATGCGGCGTAACTATATTTATGCTACGCTCATAAGGTCTGCAGTGACCGTATATATGGACAATTCATTTTGGGGGAGCTACTCTTCAAATACCGCTGACGTCCAAGGGTTAATGATATACAGGAAGCTTGTTCTTATTCTTGGGTATATGGCGTGCGTATAGAAGCCTTGGCACTTAGTATTTCTTTTTCCCGAGTGTTTTTTTTTTCCCCCTTTTGACAGGTGTTGAAGAATGATAGTTCTTTTTTATTGTTAATGTTTGTGATTGTTTTTTATCATTCACTTATATTTTTTAACTTTTTTTCACTGTAATAAAAGGAAAAAATGCATTATAATCATTTAAATGGTCCCTGATTAGTTAATTTTATCCGGCAAACAGTTTGGCAATCTCACACGTCATGGCTTTCACAGTTTACGTCACAATGATATGTAGGAGGCTGGGGACGGTAGGCATATCAGCGAAGAAAAAAAAAGGTATTACATAATCGTTTACATGGTCTGATTAATCACTGCCTGCCGGTGATAGCCATACTGATAAGCAATCTCGAGCGTCACAGCTTCAGCAGTTCACGTCACATCAATACACTGATACGCAACGCCCCTCCGCATGAGTGATATACGTACTTACTGGGTACGTGTGGATGTTAACAGGGATGAGATAAAGCCACTGGAGTGTATTTTTCTGTACCCGTGAAGAGGAAAATAATAATGAGTGGTTGGTGAGGCTAATTACTGTGGCTAAGTGTACGTGTGAGTTTGATTTCTCTCTCTCTCTCTCTCTGTAGTAATAGTAGTAGTAGTAGTAGTGGTAGTAGACAGTAGAGGTAGTAGTAGTAGTGGTAGTAGTAGTATACAGAAAAAGAAGCAGAACTAGGCTAAAATAAATAAAGAAAGAAAGAAAGTAAAAAATGTGTGGCAGGTTAGGTTAGGTTAGGCAGATTACTTAGTCACCTTTCTTTATGTGTGTTAGCAATATTTACCCTCATAGTAATAGTGACAATAGCAATAATAGCTTTCTTTTGCTCTGGGGCATATTAGAAAAGCAGGAAAACAGGAGAAAAAGTGAAAAAATATATGTGAATGATAAAAAAATAATCATTAACATTAACAGTAAAAAAAACTATCATTCTTCAACACGTAGGACAGTCTATAGGGGAAAAAAAGAGGGAAAAGGGAAAAAAAACACTCAGGAATAGAAATACTAAGTGTCAAGTCTTCTATACGCACGCCATGTACCCAACAGTGAGGCAAATTCCTATGGGGTGAAACAAACCATAAATAACACTTTTTACATGGCTAGTTCAATGTTAGGTCTATGGTTGGTATTCTCTGACACCTCCACCACTCACATTGACTATTTCCAAAGGGTAAAAAGGGGATCAATCAGGTTCTAATCAGTGTTTTTTTAGGTTCATGGTACAGAGGAAGGGTCAAACTACCACCACGGTCATAAAACTACCCCTGGAAATGCTGATACGCCCCTATGAAAGCTTTGTCATATGTGTGCTTTTTAGGTTCATGGTACAGACGAAGAGTCACACTACCACCAGGGTCATAAAACTACCCCTGGAAATGCTGATACACCCCTATGAAAGCTTTGCCATATGTGTGCTTTTTAGGTTCATGGTACTGAGGAAGGGTCACACTACCACCACGGTCATAAAACTACCCCTGGAAATGCTGATACACCCCTATGAAAGCCTTGTCATATGTGTGCTTTTTAGGTTCATGGTACAGAGGAAGGGTCAAACTACCACCATGGTCATAAAACTACCCCTGGAAATGCTGATACACCCCTATGAAAGCCTTGTCATATGTGTGCTTTTTAGGTTCATGGTACAGAGGAAGGGTCACACTACCACCACGGTCATAAAGCTACCCCTGGAAATGCAAAAAAAAACACTGCTATGAAAGCTTTGTTAAATGTGTTTCTTAGGTTCATGGTACAGAGGAAGAGTCACACTACCACCAGGGTCAAAACTACCCCTGAAAATGCAAAAAAAACACTGCTATGAAAGCTTTGTCAAATGTGTTTCTTAGGTTCATGGTACAGAGGAAGAGTCACACTACCACCAGGGTCATAAAACTACCCCTGGAAATGCCCACAACCCCTATGAAAGCATTGTCATATGTGTGCTTTTTAGGTCCACAGTACAGAGGAAGGATCATAAAACTACCCATAGAAATGCAAAAAAACACCCCTATGAAAGCCTTGTCAAATGTGTGTTTTTTGGGGTTCATGGCACATAGGAAGGGTCAAAACTACCCCACAGGAAAATGTTGACAACACCCCTATGAATGCCTTGTCAAATGTTTTTTTTGGGTGGGTTCATGGCACATAGGAAGGGTCAAAACTACCCCACAGGAAAATGTTGACAACACCCCTATGAATGCCTTGTCAAATGTGGTGTGGTTCTAATGGCCAGTTTACTTACTTCCACCTTTCAACACCCAGAACTCGAGAAAATAACCGTGGAAAAGGGAAAAAGAACACTGGGGAGGAACAAAACTACACTACAGTACAGCGTTAAGTAGGCCAATGAGTCAACGGGTTACATAATACACTTGACAAGCTCACCGCATCTATGAGTAAAGCAATTATCAGGCAAAATAAACTACTGATAGGTCTTAACAGATATCCCAATGGCCTGTTTGCTTTCCCTAACAACACCCAGAACTGAAAAAATTGGGGAAAAACTGGTCGGGAAAGAAGGAAATATTGGGAAAGAGGGAAAGAACTGATTGATTGTAACAGAGGAAATAAATCATAGCAAGCCAATCGTTCTTTAACACGCAGAACTGTCAAAAGGGAAAAAAAAGAGGAAAAGGGGAAAAACTGCTTGGGAAAGAAGGAAAAATTGGGAAAGTGAGGAAAAAGTGTAAAAGAGGAAGAAATCACAAGAAAAACAATCATTCTTCAACACCCAGGACTGAAAAATGGGGAAAAAAAGGATGAGAAAAGGAGAAAGAAAAGATAGGGGTAAAAAATCACTCGGGGAAAGAAGGAAAAAATTGGGAAAGGGGAAAAAAACTGTAAAAGAGGAAAGAAATCATAACAAAGCAATCATTCTTCAAAACGTACAACTGAAAATAGGGAAAAAAGGAAAAAAAAACCCCACCCGGGAAAGAAGGAAAAAAATGGGAAAGTAGGAAAAACTGCAAAAGAGGGAGAAATCATAAAAAAATATCATTCTTCAACACCCAGGACTGAAAAGAGGGAAAAGAGGAAAAAACACTCGGGAAAGAAGAAAAAATGGGAAAGTAGGAAAAACTGCGAGAAAAAAAAGGAAAATAAAAGAAGAGAAGAAAAAGGAGAGAAAAAACAACATTGGGAAAGGAAAACAAAAGAAGAGAAGAAAAAGGGAGAGGAAAAACAACACTGGGAAAGGAAAACAAAAGAAGAGAAGAAAAAGGAGAGAAAAAACAACACTGGGAAAGGAAAACAAAAGAAGAGAAGAAAAAGGGAGAGAAAAAACAACACTGGGAAAGGAAAACAAAAAAGAGAAAGCAGAAAAACAACACTAGGAAAAGAAAAAGAACTTGGAAAAGGGGAAACTATGACAAACTGGAACAACTCGACAATACCACTTCGCATTATCTTTAATACCAAACTACCTCACCATTCAACATCTAGAACTATCAAAGGAAGAAAAAATAGACGGAAATACTTAAGAAATGTCAGATAAGATTTTTTTTATATGACATTCATCTCCCTAATAGTTCTCCTTATCTCCCGCCTTTCCCAGCCCCTGACACCTGTAACTAATCTCCCTGAGGTGAATTTAATGGTTTAACTCACTCTTGCTGTCACGTGGAGGGAATGGAGGGTAAAATAAGGCGTGTGGAAGGAATAAGGATGAAAATAATGATCGTGGAGGGAATACATCATCTATCAGTTCCCCCTTATCTCCCGCCTTTCCCCGTCCCTGACACCTGTAACTAATCTCCCTGAGGTGAATTTAATGGTTTAACTCACTCTTGCTGTCACGTGGAGGGAATGGAGGGTAAATTAAGGCGTGTGGACGGAATAAGGATGAAAATAATGATCGTGGAGGGAATACATCATCTATCAGTTCCCCTTTATCTCCCGTCTTTCCCCGCCCCTGACACCTGTAACTAATCTCCCTGGCGTGGAATTAAAGGTTTAACTCACTCTTGCTGCCACGTGGAGTGGATGGAGGGTAAAATAAGGCGTGTGGAAGGAATAAGGATGAAAATAATGATCGTGGAGGAAATAAATCATCTATCACTTCCCCCTTATCTCCCGCCTTTCCCCGCCCCTGACACCCTTAATTAATCTCCCTGGCGTGGAATTAAAGGTTTAACTTACTCTTGCTGTCACGTGGAAGGAATGGAGGGTAAAATAAGGAGTGTGGAGGGAATAAAGAGGAAAATAAGGCTTGTGGAGGGAGTAATAATCACTTTCTTCTCCCTTATCTCCCGCCTTTCCCCGCCCCTGACACCCTTAATTAATCTCCCTGGCGTGGAATTAAAGGTTTAACTTACTCTTGCTGTCACGTGGAAGGAATGGAGGGTAAAATAAGGCGTGTGGAGGGAATAAAGAGGAAAATAAGGCTTGTGGAGGGAGTAATAATCACTTTCTTCTCCCTTATCTCCCGCCTTTCCCCGCCCCTGACACCCTTAATTAATCTCCTGGCGTGGAATTAAAGGTTTAACTTACTCTTGCTGTCACGTGGAAGGAATGGAGTGTAAAATAAGGAGTGTGGATGTAATAAAGAGGAAAATAAGTCGTGTGGAGGGAGTAATAATCACTTTCTTCTCCCTTATCTCCCGCCTTTCCCCGCCCCTGACACCCTTAATTAATCTCCCTGGCGTGGAATTAAAGGTTTAACTTACTCTTGCTGTCACGTGGAGTGGATGGAGGGTAAAATAAGGCGTGTGGAGGGAATAAAGAGGAAAATAAGGCTTGTGGAGGGAGTAATAATCACTTTCTTCTCCCTTATCTCCCGCCTTTCCCCGCCCCTGACACCCTTAATTAATCTCCCTGGCGTGGAATTAAAGGTTTAACTTACTCTTGCTGTCACGTGGAAGGAATGGAGGGTAAAATAAGGCGTGTGGAGGGAATAAAGAGGAAAATAAGGCGTGTGGAGGGAGTAATCACTTTCTTCTCCCTTATCTCCCGCCTTTCCCCGCCCCTGACACCCTTAATTAATCTCCCTGGCGTGGAATTAAAGGTTTAACTTACTCTTGCTGTCACGTGGAAGGAATGGAGGGTAAAATAAGGAGTGTGGAGGGAATAAAGAGGAAAATAAGGCGTGTGGAGGGAGTAATAATCACTTTCTTCTCCCTTATCTCCCGCCTTTCCCCGCCACTGACACCCTTAATTAATCTCCCTGGCGTGGAATTAAGGGTTTAACTCACTCTTGCTGTCACGTGGAGGTAATGGAGGGTAAAATAAGGCGTGTGGAGGGAATAAAGAGGAAAATAAGGCGTGGATGGAGACTCGACACACGTCCTCCTCCCGTCCCTTCTTTCACAACACTGAGTGATGAGTCAGACGTCACTTTTATTATGTATTTTTTCATTATTTATGTCCTAAAACAAAAACAAATAAACACTTATCACAAACTTTATCACATGCTTCCTGTGGCGTTTTATTAGTAAAGGGTGAGTAAACCATGTGCTGGGTGACTTAAAATAAATGTTAGACGCGCAGTAGCTATATATATAAGGTTATTTCTGCTTTTTTTATCTGGCTGATCTGGGATGATAATTTGCAGGGCACTTTTCAGATGCATAACACGCATATTAATTATCTGTGTTATCTGTTGGGAGGGAAGTGAATCAAGTGAAATTGTAAGTGTTGGTGTGTTATGACAATTTTAAAGATGAGTGTGTATATGTTTTCTGAATGAGTCTTTTATATATCACACTAAAATCTGTTGAGGGAGCTTGTTCCAGTCACGTATGGTGCGCAACGTTGCCAGATTGTCGTACTCTGCCTGTTATGTTTGCTGATTTACGACCCCAAAACTCCTTTCATCCCCCAAATATATGGTTATCGTTTAAATGGTTAATTATTGGTGCTTTTTGGCAACAGTAATGAGCCAGAAACCGGTAAATACGCGGCTCTGAGTACGATAATCTGGCAACGGTGGACTTGTGCGTGGAAAGTGCTTGTATATGCGTCAGTGTTAGTGTGATATGTTTGGTATTTATGGATTTGTGTGTCACGAGTACGTTGACTATTTGCGTTGTGTAGCTAAGTATGTGGGTCAATGACAATGTGAGTGTTTGTGATCTTGTACTTATATAGGCCTAGATTAGGTTTTTAATATTATGTATTTCTTCCGTTCGTTCTTTGTAAGTTTATATTACAGTAAATTCCCTTAGTTATACATATTATCTATCCCTTAAGTATCCTTTCCCATCGTATATAAGTGTATAAGTCTGTGTGCTTGTCGACGTGCGTATGTGAAGAGGTTCCATGTTATTCTTGTCATACTTAAAAATAATGCTTGTCAAGTGCTAATTAGAGCATGTTACACTATAATTGTCCCCTACCGGTACCACATTAATTGTATAGCTACCTACGGATTTATACGCTATGTAGGCCTAGCTGAAGGTTGGGATTGTATATATGTTCCTGAGCCCTTCTCCTTTATTGTATATATTTACAACAATAAACCATCAATCAATCAATCAATCACCCACAAGTTTTAAGACTATTATCCCTGAGCATACGAAATTAATTCCTAATGCACTTTCCAGCCTACGTCTTATTGGATTATATTATATGTTGTTTGATGAGCTTGGATCGATAGGCTGCATGGCGCATTGGTTAATTGGTGAGACCTTTCGGTTCTTTGCCTGACGGTTTACTCAAGCATGACTCATAGGGAAAGGTCATCCAGGTAAGAAATCCAGGTAAGTCAAATATAGCGAAAACTAGTAGGCCTATTGGTCAGTACTGGTACCCGTGCCGATTGGTCTGGTACCGGTATAGTGCCGTGTAACCGGTACCCTTATTATCGGTACCGGTCCTGGGCACCCTAGAGAAGTGATAAGCCACGACTTGGCAACACACACAGACACACGTCCACAGCTCGTACACACTGACGTACACACGGCGTCCCTAGCCCTAGGTCACCCCAGTCCCAGGACCCCTCACAGGACCCCCGTAGGACCCTGTAGGAGCTGTAGGACCCCGTGAGGCGCCGGCAGGGAGGGAGGGCGAGGCAGGCAGGCAGGGGCGGGGACATCATGTGACCACCCTCAGCCAGGCAGCAAGAATGGTGAGGCTCGGAGTGCTGTTTTCTGCCCTATTTTGCCTGTTTTTGGACCTTATATGACCTCCATTGTTAATTTAAGGTCAAATAGTACGAGTATGTTACCTGTGTTAATGTCTGTGACCTTGGGAAGTGGGGAAATGAGGTCTGATATATGGACTCGTGTGATTTGTGCTGTTTTCTGCCTCATTTTGCCAGTTTTTGAACCTTACATGACCTCCATTGTTAATTTAAGGTCAAATAGTACGAGTATGTTACCTGTATTAGTGGCTGGGACCCTGGGCAGTGGGGAAATGAGGTGTGGTATATGGACTCGTGTTGTTAGTGGTGTTTTCTGCCTTATTTTGCTTATTATTATTCTTTATATCACCTGCATAGTTAATTAGAGGTCAGGTAGTACTAGTCTGGGTTAAGATTCATTTTAGGTCCGTGCCAGTATCTCATTACCTACCTTATGAAACATCACTATCTCTTCATATATCTTTTCTACAAACCTTCAACAGTCATGGAAATGCTTTGAAAATCCAATGCAAGGACTTTTTTTTTTTTTTTTACTCTTGAAAATAGTGGATAATGTTTACGAAAGCGTGTCGCCTCCTCTGGCGACGGCTGCGGCGACGCTGCAGCCGGTGTTGCGAGAAATACCCCCTCGCTGAAATAAGTCACATATACATGTGGGGGAGTGCTACGCCCCCCCTGGTTAGAAGGGGGGGTCGAGGGGGGCACAGCCCCCCTGTTAGTAGGTCGTAAAGTTTGGTTGGAGTAGTTTAAATATGCTCCCTGACCCTAAACCCTCTGTGAGCTATTTCACGGCTGCGGCGGCTGTAGCGTCGCCGCGGCTGCCGCCAGAGGAGGCGACACGCTTTCGTAAACATTATCTCCTATTTTCAAGAGTAAAAAAAGTCCTTGAATTGGATTTTCAAAATGTTTCCATGACTGTTGAAGGTTTGTAAAAAGATATATGAAGAGATAGTGATGTTTCATAAAGTAGATTATGAGATACTGGCATGGACCTTAAACGAATCTTTACCCTAGTCTGTTACCTGTGTTAATGTTTATCTACCTGGGAAGTGGGTAAAGGAAGTTTGGTATATGGAGGCATGTCATAAGTGCTGTTTTCTGCCTTTTCTTGCCTGCCATTGAACCTTATGGCACCTAGATAGTTAATTCAAGGTCAAATGGCACTAGTCTGTTACCTGTGCTGGCTGCTGCGTACATGGGGAGTGCATGAAGGAGCTGTGCATTATGGGTCATGGGTGTATTCTTTGCTTCATGGCCAGGGAGGCAGCTCAGGGGCAAAAAGCCAAAACAGGAACAGAAAGACCCTCGAGGCCAGTGGTTCACAACGTTTTTTGTCCATTTCCCCCTTTCCAGTCACTTTTTCACCTGTGGACCCCTACATCTCACGGACCACTCATGACCATCCCGAGGGCCAAATTTGTCCCGTGGGCCGAGAGTTTGACAGCCCTGGTACCGTTAGCTAATGCAGAGCATTTCAAGCATTTATGAATTCAGTTTTAAGGATTGTGTACAGTGGTATGAATTTTATTCAGAGCTGCATGTCTCCTAATTCCAGTATAATAAATTAAAAAATAATTAGGATCTCAATGGACCCCTTGAAATTCTTCCATGGACCCCTGGTTGGGAGCCACTGCTCTAGACGCTGCTCCAACAAAAGAAACCAGAACAAGAGGCCAGAAGAGAGGTCAATTTTGGGTGGAGAGGTGTCGTCATACTCTCCTCTAGAAAGCGTTCAAGCTGTAGGCATAAAAAATAGCAAAAACCACACATATCCACTTACCACATCTTAAATACACTTCCTAGCCATTAACCCCTTCACTCTGGCGACGCCGACGTCGGTGTCCGTTAGTCCTCTTCTAAACCTCTTAATCCTCTTCTAAACCTTTTAAGAGGAAATGTAAGAGGAATTTAGAGGAGGATTGAAAGGTTTAGAAGAGGATTAATCCTCTTCCATTTCCTCTTGACGCTTTCCATACTCTGACGCTGACGTCTGCGTCATGTATTGAAAGGGTTAACAGGAGTAACAGACTAACATTACCTGGCCTGTAATTAACTATCCTGGTGATGTGTGGTAGAATGAAGATTTAAATATAATACCTAATGCTAACCCTGCCACCCTCCCTGTCTCCCCTGCCAGGCGTCATACACTCAGGAGGATGACAAGCACTACAGGGAGTATGGCCCTGGCTGTGAGATCGGCTCGTTCCCGAAGGACTTTGTCTACGGCCCCGATGACCCCGATCAGGACATATCCCTCATTTTCGCCCCCGACCAGAAGCCCAAGATCCTCCTCATGGGGCTTAGGAGGTGGGTGTGGATGTATAGTTTGTCTGTCTGTCTGTATATCTCTTTCTGTGTGTCTCTGTTTCTCTCTATCTGTCTCTGTTTCTCTTTCTTTTTGTAGTTCTCTCTCTCTCTCTCTCTCTCTCTCTCTCTCTCTCTCTCTCTCTCTCTCTCTCTCTCTCTCTCTCTCTCTCTCTGTCTGTCTCTTTCTGTTTCTCTCTCTATCTGTCTCCATTTCTCTTTCTTACTGTTTGTAGTTCTCTCTCTCTCTCTCTCTCTCTCTCTCTCCTAACCCCCCTCCTTCTACCTCGTCAGGAGTGGCAAATCCTCCATCCAGAAGGTCGTCTTCCACAAAATGACCCCCAACGAGACACTTTTCCTCGAGTCTACCAACAAGATTGAGTCCGAGAACATCTCCAACTCTTCCTTCGTCCAGTTCAAGATCCTGGACTTCCCCGGCCAGATTGACTTCTTTGAGCCGTCCTTCGACTCGGAGAAGATATTTGGGGGTCATGGCGCTCTGGTCTTTGTTATTGACGCGCAGGTGAGGGGGACGATACTAGGTGAAGGTGAATGACTGGAGGAAAATTTGCTAGCCCAGGAATGTTTTAACCCGTCCGCTGCGATTGGCACGGATTTCCCCTTCACTGGTAGCCTGGTAACATATCCTCCCAGGTCTTTCTCTGCCTTATTTCCCCTGTTTTTGAACCTTATATTACCTCCATTGTTAATTAGAGGTCAAATAGCACTAGTATGTTACCTGTATTAGTGGCTGTGTATTAGTGGAGTGTTCCCATGTGGTATTGGTGTGCTGGATATCTCCTCCCAAGGTGCAGGACTTTACATTTTTCTTCATTGAATTGTAGCAGCCACTTTTTGCTCCACTCCTGTAGCTTGGTGATGTCTTCTTGGAGGAAATCCGTAGTCAAGGGGTTAAGGATGGCTGTGTTTTTAGTGTTGGTCTATAGCACTGGTAGGCTTTAAGGGGCCTAGTGGTAAAAAATGTAAAAAAAGAAAATTTGATCATCTATGGTAAGCGATATCTAAGGCAAACAGTCACTCCTGCCAACAACCCCTAACCTGACCAATCATAAATCCAAACCATCACTCAAGCATACAATCACAAGGCCAAACAGTCCCTGAAGTAAACAGTCAAACAATCTCCACAGTAAACAATCCACAAAGTAAACAATCATGGGCAATTTACAGGCTTTTTTTTCCATTATTTAAAAATAAATCCCTGAAGTAAAGAATTAAGGTAAACAATCAGGGCAAACAAGCATGGTAAACAATTGCTAAAGCCCAGAAACAATCCACAAAGTAAACAATCACAGGCAATTTGTGGGCTTTTTTTCATAACTTTCCTTTTTTTTTTTCCTTGATCTGTTTCCTTTGCCATAAAAAAAGAAGAAAAAAACAATCCCTGAAGTAAAGAATCAAGGTAGACAATCAGGGCAAACAAGCATGGTAAACAATTGCTAATGACCCCCCCCCCCCTCCCCTGGCAGGATGACTACATGGAAGCCCTCAACCGCCTGCACCAGACGGTCCTACGCGCACATAAGGTCAACCCTCATCTCAGGTTCGAGGTGTTCATCCACAAGGTCGATGGGCTCTCCGACGACACCAAGATTGAGACCCAGCGCGACATCCACCAGCGGGCCAACGACGAACTGGTGGATGCTGGTGAGGGGGGATGGAGAGAGGGTTTGAGAAGAAGGGAGGGAAAGAGGGATAGAAGATAGAGTTTGGGAGGGTGGGAAAGGAGGGGGTAAGGGAAGGGTAGGAGAGCTTGGAAAGAAGGGTGGGTGAGGAATGGAGAGAGGGTTTGGGAAGAAGGGAGGGAAGGGTATGAGGGTGAGGAATTCCATTTATGACCTATCTTTCCCATTTCCATAATTACATTTCCATGACCCATCTCTATATCTATAACCATCTCTCTAACATCATCCTTTTAGCCCTTCTCTTTCCATCTACAACCCATCTTCCTCTCCCCCAACTCATCTCTCTATCTATAACTATTTCTCTAACTCCATCCTTGTAGCCCATCTCTCCATCTACACCCTCTTTTCCTCTCCCCAACCCATCTCTTTAACTTCATATTTTTGGTCATCTCTATCTGTCACAACTCTCTAACTTCATCTTTTTGGTCATCTCTGTCTGTCACAACTCTCAAACTTCATCTTTTTGGTCATCTCTATCTGTCACTATCTCTCAAACTTCATCTTTTTGGTCATCTCTATCTGTCACTATCTCTCAAACTTCATCTTTTTGGTCATCTCTATCTGTCACTATCTCTCAAACTTCATCTTTTTGGTCATCTCTATCTGTCACTATCTCTCTAACTTCATCTTTTTGGTCATCTCTATCTGTCACAACTCTCAAACTTCATCTTTTTGGTCATCTCTATCTGTCACTATCTCTCTAACTTCATCTTTTTGGTCATCTCTATCTGTCAATATCTCTCTAACTTCATCTTTTAGGCCCATCTTCCTCTCCCTAACCCCTCTATCTATAACTATTTCTCTAACTCCATCATTTTGGCCCCTCTCTCTCCATCCATGACCCAAATTTCTTTCCCCCGCAGGCATGGAGCAGATCCACCTCAGCTTCTACCTCACCTCCATCTACGACCACAGTATCTTCGAGGCCTTCAGCAAGGTGGTGCAGAAGCTCATCCCGCAGCTGCCCACCCTCGAGAACCTCCTCAATCTGTTTATTTCTGTGAGTACCGTTCTTTGTTGAGGGTATGGGAATAGAGTGAGGGGTGGGGTGGTCTGCCAGAGATCTGCTGTCTTTCATCTCCTTCCTAATCTCCTTCTGTCCTCCTCCTTCACTTTCCCTCCTCCTCTAACCTGGTAGCTGTGGGGATCATGTTTCTTAATGGTCCCTCTAAGCGAAAAAAATGAGAAAAATCATCACTCATAATATATATCAATGCATTTGTGATCAGTTTATGCATCATCTATTTTGGGGGGTGTATATCATGGTACAAATTTGGCCCGTCGCTGCTACACGGTAAAGCCACAAATTTGGTCCGTCGCTGCTACTGGGTTAACGGCTGTACCATTAGGCAGCCCCTGAACCTTCCTCCTCCTCTTCCCTTAAACGGTGTCCCCTTTCTGTGGGATACTATAAGGTGATCTCGGTCCCTTCCTCCGCTTGAGCTTCTTCTGAGTTGGGTTGGTAGCCTCTGTAAACATCTCTACACGGAAATATTGATAATTGAAGCATTTTACATATATTAGTGTAATCATACATATTTTTCAATGTATAATCACAAAGAAAATGGTTGATTGAAAGGCAAATATGGGTATAATTCGGAACATATAGCGTGAGTGATAGGGTTGGCATCCCTGCGCAGCCCGTGTTTCCACTAGGCCTATGAGAGAGGAGGCCTATAGTGGGTGGGGAGTGACGTCAGCACCTCATGGTTTCCACCTCTCTCCACGCACACCAAACTAGGAGGTACGGTAATGAACAGTCAAAGTTGCGAGAATATTCAATCAGACTTAATAAGACTTGCCGACTGGAGCGAAAAATGGCAAATGAGTTTTAACGTAGATAAATGTAAAGTAATGCACATAGGTGAAAAAAATCCTAACTTTAAATATCAGATTCAAGGACATGAGCTCAGCGAAGTAAAACAAGGAAAAGATCTTGGTGTCATTATCAGTAACACTCTTAAAATGAGTGATCAATGTTCTGCAGCGAGTAAAAAAGCCAATATGATGTTGGGATTAATCTCAAGAAACTTTGATTATAAATCACCTGAACTTATGAAGAGATTATATTTAGCATTTGTAAGACCACACCTAGAATACGCCGTTCAGTTCTGGTCACCGAACTTTATCAAAGATCAAGTTTTGCTAGAAAAGATACAGCGACGAGCAACCAAACAAATTCCAGCGCTCCGAAACTTGCCATATGACGAGCGTTTAAAGCGTTTAGATATGTTTTCCCTAAAAAAGCGAAGGATAAGAGGGGACTTAATTGAAGTGTTCAAAATCCTTAATGGATTCGACAACATTAACCCAGATGGTCTATTTCAGAGAGACACCAACACAAGAACACGCAGCAACGGTATGAAGTTAAAGGGAAATCGATGTAACACATTGGTGCGCAGAAGTTTTTTCAGTAACAGAGTCGTCGATCACTGGAATAGACTCCCACCGTCAGTAGTTAGCGCACAGAGTATCAATAGCTTTAAGTCTTCTTTGGATAAGTACTTCAGGGATATAAGATTATACTGACCCTTCTTCGCATGTTTTCAGACAGATTGCAGCAAGACCACAACCTATATTCATATAATTCTCCCCCACAACCTAGATTGCAAGTAGCGAAAGTCAACAATAGAGTAAAGCAACAGTTAATGTCCGCATGACAGGTGGAGTGAGGTGTGGGTGCAGTAAGGTGACAGGTTACTGGTGCGTGCCTAGTACCGCCGGTAAAACGAGGATCAAGCCTCCACCTGTGCCCCTGAAACTACACCTCACCCATCGTGGGTATTGGGGGGGACTCTGGGGCTGCCCTGTGTAGGCCACTCGGCCTCTTCCAGTCTCCCTGTATTTCTATGTTCTTATGTTCTTATGTAATGAAGTCATATTCCCCCACAGCTTAGGTTAACAGTAGTGTAAGTTAAGGGTAGTAATTTCCTCTTATTTCTCTCTTTACTGTAAAATTTCCATGTCCCTTTCTTCCTTAAAGGTACATGGTGTTCTCTTCTAACTATTTCCTGCCGGCACGTTGCCGGAGGGAGAGGTGGGTGGGGAGGAGCCTTCATCTATTCTGTCCTGTCCTACCACACGTAGATCACTAGTAGTAGCGGTAGTAAACAGACACCCTCACCATAGACCGATAGGTCTTCTGGTGTCTGTTCTTCCTATGTATTCCCATGTATTCCTCCTCCTCCAATCTTTCATCTCCTTCTCCTATCCTCCTCCTTCACTTTCCCTCCTCTTTTCCTCCTCCTCCTCCTACTCCCCACTCATACCTCCTCAAATCTTCCCTCTCTTTTCCTCCCCTTCCTTCTCCTATCTTTCATCTCCTTCCTGATATCCATGGAAAAAAGTGAAGAGCCAGGGCAACTTACTCTCACAAGGAAACTAGCTATTGTTTTTTCAGCCTCTACATCCCCCGTGTATGAATGCCATTACCTTAAGCCTCAATCTTTGCAGGGCCACACCACACAGATCGAGCAACATTTTTTCTCATTCATTTTTCTTAATTTTTCATTTTTCAGTCATACTATTTCACATTCATTTCTTTTTTTACATTGTTTTTTTTTTTCATTTTTCTTAATTTCTCATTTTTTACATTCATTTTTCTTAATTTCTCTTTTTTTACATTATTTTTTTTCATTTTTCTTCATTTCTAATTTTTTACATTCATTTTTCTTCATTTCTTTTTTTTACATTCATTTTTCTTCATTTCTCACATTCATTTTTCTTCATTTCTCATTTTTTACATTCATTTTTCTTCATTTCTCATTTTTCACATCCATTAATTCTCTGCTGCGGTTTCAGAACTCGGGTATAGAAAAGGCGTTCCTATTTGACGTGCTCTCCAAGATCTACATAGCCACAGACTCCTCGGCGGTGGACATGCAGAGCTACGAGCTGTGTTGTGAGATGATCGATGTCGTCATTGATATATCCGACATTTACGGGTGAGGACGAATGTGGAGGTGTGTACGAACCCTCTGCTTCCGTTTCCTTCTCCTTATGTCTTTTCTTGTATTATAACTTTCTTGCGTTCAAACTCCTCTTCATTGCTTCCTCTGCTCCCTTCCGTCCGTTTCCCCTGCCTCCTCCCTACAATGTTTTTTTCTTCTTGTGGTTTAACTTTCTTGTGTTCAAACTCCTCATCAATGGTTCCTCTGCTCCCTTCCTTCTGTTTCCCCTGCCTCCTCCCTACGATGTTTTTTTCTTCTTGTGGTTTAATTTTCTTGTGTTCAAACTCCTCTTCAATGGTTCCTCTGCTCCCTTCCTTCTGCTTCCCGTGCCTCCTCCCTACAATGTTTTTTTCTTCTTGTGGTTTAACTTTCTTGCGTTCAAACTCCTCTGCTTCCCTCCTACTGGTTAGTATTTTCTTCTTAATGTTTCTTTACTTTCTCTGTTTTTTATTTCTCCTCGTTTTCTTCTTTATGTGTTTCTTTGTCCTCTCCTGCTTCCTCTTCTTCCTTCTTCCTGCTCATTCTCCTCTTTACTCTGTTCTTATTGCCTCCTCTGCTGCTTCCTCTTTCTGCTTCTTCTCTTCATATTTTATCTTGTGACTTTATACGACATAGGTTTTATTTTCTCCTCTTTCACCTCCTTTGTTTACTACTCCTCTTCCTACTCCTATCCTCTTCTTCCTTCTCCTTCCCTATCCACCTCCTCTAATCATCATTCTCTTTTCCTCCTCCTATCTTTCATCTCCTTCCTAACCTCCTTCTCCTATCCTCCTTCACCTATCCTCCCCTTCTAATCATCCTTCCTTTCTCTCTTCCTCCTTCTCTCCCTACTTCTATTTTTCTCCTCCTCCCCCTCCTATCCTCCTTCTCCTATCCACATCCTCAAATCATCCTTCTCCTTTCCTTCTCCTCCTCCTATCTTTCATCTCCTTCCTAATCTCCTCCTCAAATCATCTTTCTCTCTTCTCCTCCTCCTCCTCCTCCTCCCCGCTCACATCCCCTCGTCTCCCTGGCCAGCAGCAAGGATGAGGGCACGCAGGTCCCATTTGACAAGGACAGCTCCAGCATCATCAAGCTCAACAATGCCACCGTCCTGTACCTGAGGGAGGTGAGCCGCTACCTGGCCCTCGTCTGCATCCTGAGGGAGGAGAGCTTCGACAAACAAGGTGGGGGGGGCAGCGTGTGTTTTTTTCTCATTTTTCACATTCATTTTTTTTTACAGCTAAAAAAAAAAAAAAAAAAAAAAGAGCTCGCAAATCACTGCTATAAAAATCACCATTTGGTTTCTCTCACTCCCGTTTCATGCGTTCCAGGGCTCATCGACTACAACTTCCTGTGCTTCCGTAAGGCTATCCAGGACGTGTTTGACGTGCGCAAGCTTCAGCTCCAGCAACTCACTAACAGCCTGTCGTCACCGCTCCTGCAGAACAGCCACTCCAACGGCCCCACCACCTAGTACACACAACCCTGGCAGCTCTAAGGTGGCCGTCACACACAGGTACAGTATGCTTGTCACACTAATGTCCTGAGAGAATGGTATGGTACTTTCATGTCACACTTTTCAGGTCCTTTACCCCATCTCTTTTAACCCGTCCGCTGCGATTGGCACGGATTTGGCCTTCACTGGTAGCCTGGTAACATATACTCCCAGGCCTTTCTCTGTCTCTGTGGTGGATAGTGGAGTGTTTCCATGTGGTATTGGTATGGTGGATATCCCCTCCCAAGGTGCATGACTTTACATTTTTCTCCATTGAATTGTAGCAGCCACTTTTTGTTGCATTCCTGTAGCTTGATGTCTTCTTGTAGGAAATCTGCAGTCAAGGGTTTAAACGTCGCCACTTGTTTCCTTAACTATTCCACTGCAATTCTCATTTTCCTCAGCAATTATTCTCTCAAGCTCTCACAGTCCTTGTCCATCACCACCCACTCCCAGACTCTTCCACTGTCCCATTTCCTTAACCCAGTAGCAGTGACGGGCCAAATTTGTGCCATGATATAACCCACCCAAAATAGATGATACATAATCTGATCACAAATGCTTTGATATATATTATGAAATGGTTTGTGTGAGGGTGATTTTTTCTCATTTTTCTCGCTTGGAGGGACCATTAAGAAACATGATCCCTGCTGCTGCTGGGTTAACTTTACCTATAACTTTCGTGGGTCACTCCTCAGGTCCCAACACTAATAGCTCTCACAGTCCTGACCCCTCACCACCATTCCCAGACTCTTCTACTGTCCCATTCCCTTAACCTGGTAGCAGCGGGGATCATGTTTCTTATTGGTCCCTCTAAGCGAGAAAAATGAGAAAAAATCACCCTCACACAAACCATTTCATAATATATATCAAAGGATTTGTGATCAGTTTATGTATCATCTATTTTTTGGGGTTTATATATATCACGGCACAAATTTGGCCCGTCGCTGCTACTGGGTTAACTTTACCTATAGCTTTCGTGGGTCACTCCTCAGGTCCCAACACTAATAGCTCTCACAGTCCTGACCCCTCACCACCATTCCCAGACTCTTCCACTGTCCCATTTCCCTAGCTTTACCTATAACTTTCGTGTGCCACTCCCCAGGTCCCTCAGCCCATCACCCCCACTTGAGGCAGGATGAAGACGCAAGGCCCACCCACAGCACAAAGACCTGGCCACTCACTTTCCTGCTCAGCCTCACTCTGCCCATCCTGCCTGCACAGCCTCGGAGGTCTGGGCGCAGCACGAGGAGCAAGACAGGGGCTACTACTGATGAGCTGTCTGTCTCCTCACATGAAAGGGATGATTATTGGGTCTTTGAAAAGCTTGGCAATGCTGTATGTGTGTGTATGTGTTGAGGTGTGTGTGTGTGTGTGTGTGGGCAAGGCTGGATTGACATGTGGGGCACCGTCAAGGCTGCAGCACATTGGGGTTCTCCTATTTCCGAGCTATGCAGTGAGGCATTGTGGGACTTGTTCAGAGTTAAGAGGTATATCCATAGCAAGGGAGTCCTGTTGTCACGGCACCTCAGGGCCTTAAAGTATCGTCTGATCAACTTATGCTAACAGATAGGCAAAATTACAACAATTCAAAGCTGGCTTCATCTGTACGTGGGCTGGGGAGGCAAAATTATAACTATTCAAAGCTGGCTTCATCCGTACATGGGCTGGGAGGCAAAATTATAACTATTCAAAGCTGGCTTCATCCGTGCATGGGGTGGGAGGCAAAATTATAACTATTCAAAGCTGGCTTCATCCGTGCATGGGGTGGGAGGCAAAATTATAACTATTCAAAGCTGGCTTCATCCGTGCATGGGGTGGGAGCCAAAATTGTAACTATTCAAAGCTGGCTTCATCCGTGCATGGGGTGGGAGGCAAAATTGTAACTATTCAAAGCTGGCTTCATCCGTGCATGGGGTGGGAGGCAAAATTATAACTATTCAAAGCTGCCTTCATCCGTGCATGGGGTGGGAGGCAAAATTATAACTATTCAAAGCTGCCTTCATCCGTGCATGGGGTGGGAGGCAAAATTATAACTATTCAAAGCTGCCTTCATCCGTGCATGGGCTGGGAACCATAGGGGGGTGGATGATATATTTGATTGTGGGTGTAATTACCGTCATAACACCTGGGCCCATGGGAAGCGCAAGGCCCCTCTGTAAGGCCTTGCCCCGCGTCCAGCCCTTGAGCCTTTGAGGGGAGCAGGGAGGGAAGCAGAAGGTTGCCTGACTTGAGTGTGTGTACAGAAATATTTTGTTGTGCTCTACATTTTTATATCCATAGATGCCGGGCAGATTATTCTAAAGGAACCGTTTTCATCTCTTCTCCGTAATGTCGTTGCCCTGAGCTTAGTACGAAGTTATGTTGTGAGGATATGGTGATTGTTTTTCATGACAAATAAAATACTTTGAAACTGTACCATGCTGTTATTTATGGCTACTTGATAGTGTATTGACCAACCCTGTTTGTCGCTCTGTGTCTGTCCATCAGTCTGTCTGTCTCCTCTTGTTGTCTCCTTACCATTTTATCTCTGTAGGTCCTTGAGAGAGAGAGAGAGAGAGTTTTATCTATTAGGTCATGCATTTCTTTCTTTTTACTTTCTTTGTTGAGTTTACCTTAAGGAAACAATAATTATAACAAAAAGCAAGCACACACACACACACATCACCCCTGTCCCTCCCTTCCTGTCGTCCTCCTTCCCTTTTTTCACCCCTCAAAGATTTTTTTTAATCCCTAACTTGTCTTATCTCTTCAACTGTGCGTAAATATCTATCATTAAACACACACACACACACACACACACACACACACACAACACACACACACAGACACGTTAATCAGAAAAAAAAATCAATTAAAAAAAACAAAACTAAGAGAGCATGACCAGCACTGACACACACACACACACAGACGCCTGGGCATGCCACATAAGGCGCCCGGCCTCACGTGTGCCATAACACCTTGACACCAACACCTGCCCGAGACACGTGAGGCCGCCGACCGCAGGCAGGGGCGGAGAAAGGCGTGTGTGTGTGTGTGTGTGTGTGCTCATTTAGACGAAAACATTTATTTTTGTGTGTGTGATTCATTAAAACTTTCCTGCCACTTGCGATCGAGTTAATTCCAGTGAGGCCGAGGAGGCGGTGGCTGAGTGGTCAGCGTGCGGGCGCGGTATCCTGGAGGACCCGGGTTCGAGTCCCGCTCACCGCCACAAGAGGACAATTTTCAGTCATCGCCGAGTGGCCTGAGATTACCTATGTGGCTTCCTAATGACCACACGGACTCTAGCGACACTCTCTAAAGAGCATCATGACATGACAACATGACCTAAGGAAGACGGCGCCATTATAAAAACAAAACAAACCAAAAACAAAAAAAAAAACACTACTGCGCCACTAACGGGCTGGGGCCGACCAACAGGTCCCATCTAGAAAGCCTACCGGCGCTATGGGCCAAACGTTAAAAACAAAACAAAAAAAGCAGCGTGTGTCTGTGAGTGCGGTGTGGCAACGGTGGCCGTCATGACGGGTGGCTTGGGCCGCTCGGCGACACGTGGCTGCACCGTCACTACGGACACCAGGGGGGCAGACAGACTCCCCGTTGCCGGGCCTGCGTTATGTCCTGCTTGACAACGACCCGGTGAGCCTTGTTAACATATTGCGGCGCCGTCGTGAGCCTTGGCGGGTGGCGTGTCCTCATGCTAATGGCCGAACCGTACTTTCGACCAGCGGCGGGCCGGGAATGAGGAAGAGGTTAGGCCTAGTACTGGTGCGCCCACGCCGGGACGAAGGCCAGCCAACGCGAAGACACAACATTCCCTGCTATACATGGCACTGGCCGCGACAACACCATTAATTTTAAGTATTATTAGTGTAAACTGGTACGTGTGTACCGCAGCCGCGATGCCACCGCGGCAACATTTTGACTACATATGTTGTGTGCCACATTGCCGCATGGGCCAGCTCAGCACAAGGCGACGAGTGCATGCAACAAGATTTTACCTGTCGACTGTATTGTATTGCCTGCCTGCGAATTTGGGGGCCCCGCAAGGATCGATCTAGCTCCCATAGAATTTGCACGGCCAACCTGCCCATGACGGCACGAGGCGGACGGTCTGTAGGTTCAGCCCTGGTCTGGTCCGCCCCATTGTACGCTGAGCACTGCGCGTGGCGCCGGTGCTCATCTCCATAACAGACATAGCAGCCGACATTCTCGCAGTTTTGTTTAGTTGTGTTATGGCAAGTTCGTGAAAATATCTGCAGGCTTGCTGTGAAACACGAATATTCTTAAACGATAGAAATATGGCTTTGTTTTTCTTCTTTCATTTCTTCATATTTTTCCTTCTTTCATTGTTGTCATTTATAAGTTCTGAAGCCCGAAAATTACGGCTCTTTTTTTTTTCTTCATTGCTTCCTATGTAGCTATACTACAAGAAGAGCGTATGATCCTTCCTTCAGTACATTTGCTTAATATTTGAAAGTATTAATTATTTGTCTATACTTAATTTAATTCCCTTTCTTGGCTGTTCTCTCTCTCTCTCTCTCTCTCTCTCTCTCTCTCTCTCTCTCTCTCTTTACCTACCTATCTACCTCTATCCTATTTCTATCTATCTATCTATCTATCTACCTATCTATCTCTCTCTCTCTCTCTCTCTCTCTCTCTCTCTCTCTCTCTCTCTCTCTCTCTCTCTCTCTCTCTCACACACACACACACACACACACACACACACAGATATCGCCCATCAACCCTGGCCTCAATCCTGCCTCGTTCTGGCGCAGCGGGGAAGCAGCGTGAGAGGAGAGGAGAAAAAAGTCACGGAGGGAGTGTAAAAAATAAGTCCCACGTCATACAGGCTTGGGACACTCCGACTGAGATGCACTTATGATGACCTGGTGATGCTGGGGGTAGACACACACGCACGCGCACACACACACACACACACTCACCCACAATAAAAGACGTATTTGTGTAAGTAATAGTACTAGTTTTAGTAGTGAGTAGTTCTCCGGGTTAGGCAAGAGCAGTTATGTTTGTAGTAGTAGTAGTAGTAGTAGCAGCTATATATAGTAGTAGTAGTAGTAGTAGCTATATATAGTAGAAATAGTAGTGGTTGTAGGAACAGCCAATTCTTGATACAGAAATGAAAACCAAACAAAAACAGACAGGCGGCGGTTCAAGCCCCGCTCAGGCCGGAATCTTTCAGTTGACAAGGAGTGGTTACTGTCCCCCCTTGATCAGGAGGGATGGGGTGTGTGGTGTGTGAGGTCCTGACAGTATCCAGAAATCGACTATTTAATGACCATGAGCTTGGTTATGTCGGGAGGGTACTTGATGGTAAATTTCACACACACACACACACACACACACACACACACACATACAGACACACACTCCCCCCCCACCCCCCCACCCCCCCGCCACCATCACCACCACCATCATCACTCCTGGCTCATCTCCGTCTTCATCTCGACCAGTGACCGGAGACAATGGATTCGTAAGGGAGGTCAGCTGTTAACCCTCAACCACCACCACCGCCTCCCTTTTTTTCTCTCATACATCATAGCTTCTTTTGTCTCCTTCCTTTATTTTCCTTTTGTGGTGAGTTTTCCTTTCTACGTCCTTCGCGATGACAGAAAATGAGAGAGAGAGAGAGAGAGAGAGAGAGAGAGAGAGAGAGAGAGAGAGAGAGAGAGAGAATGGTCTGTCAGTCTGTCTATCTGCCTTTCTATCTGTGTCTGTCTGTATGTATGTATGTATGTATGTATGTAAGTATATATGTATGCGATTTTGCGTGTTACCATATTAAAAAAAGTAAGAAGCCCCTGAAGATAATTGTAATAATAATAATAATAATAAGTAACCCCGTTGACGCGAGAGAAACAAAGGATGATGACAATGATAGACAGAGGTCGAGGGAAGAAAAGTAGTCCCGTTCAAGCGAGAGAAACAACAGCTGATGCTGATGATAGTGACTGGCCGAGGCGGGATAGGAGAGACGCAATAATATAAGAAGTGCATGAGGTCATGCGTGTGTGTGTGCGTGTGTATTTGGATGCTTGATAGATATTACGAGAGAAAAAAATCTCTCTCTCTCACTCTTCGACCCCAAAATAGCTTATATTGAGAGTGAGAGAGAGAGAGAGAGAGAGAGCAGGTGAGAATATTCAGGTGAGGGACACAATGCTAATATTAGTTTCTTTATCTTCTCTCTCTCTCTCGCGTCTCCCCACCATGCAAAGGACATTGCTAAATTAGGTGTTCAGCGTCGGGCAACAAAAATGATCCCTTCCTTGCGCAACAAATCTTACGAAGAAAGGCTTTCCACCCTTAACATGTTCTCTCTTGAGAAACGTCGCCTCCAAGGAAAACTGATCGAATGTTTTAAAATGCTTAATGGTTTCACGAATGTAGACAGATCAAAATTGCTTATGATCGATGACACTTTGCGAACGAGGAACAATGGCGTAAAACTCAAATGTAGACAAGTAAATTCAGACCACCAAATTTTTCTTCACCAACGTTGTAGTGCGAGAATGGAATAAGCTCCCACCTTCAGTGATCCAGTGTAACACGATTGACTCCTGTAAAAACAAGCTCGACCGTCACTTCCTAGAACTTAATATTAACTAGAGATGAAATGCAACGTTTTGGAGCCATCTGATTAGTGTAGAATCACTGAGGTTTAAGGACAGACCACCTAGTCTGGACCATGGGGTCTGTGTGGTCTGATTTTCTATGTAAATCTCTCTCTCTCTCTCTCTCTCTCTCTCTCTCTCTCTCTCTCTCTCTCTCTCTCTCTCTCTCTCTCTCTCTCTCTCTCTCTCTCTCTCTCTCTCTCTCTCTCTCTCTCTCTCTCGGGAGAAAAAGAGAAAAAAGAAACACGAAACGGGAGAGAAAGAGAAAAAGGAAACAAAATGAAAAATGAAAAGTGAAGAAAATAAAAAAATGAATGAAGAGAAAAAGAAAACAAAGAAAGCAAGAGATAAATAGACAGACAGACAGACAGATAGATAGATAGAAAGATAGAGAACCACACACACACACACACACACACACACACGTAAATCATGCCTCTACAGGTGTTCCTTCCTCAGGTAAACGTCCTTGAGGGAGAGAAAGTGAATGCAGGGAGGGAGGGAGAGAGAGAGAGGGAGGGAGACTGTCCTTACCTCCCTTTCTTGATATTTTCTTTGTCCTCCTCCTCCTCCTTCTTCTTCTCCTCCTCCTCATCTTCTTCACCATTATCTACTACTACTACTACTACTACTACTACTACTACTACTACTACTACTACTACTACTACTACTACTACTACTACTACTACTACTACTACTACTACTACTACTACTACTACTACTACTACTACTACTACTACTACTACTACTACATAAAAGATACCTCCACCCATGTTTATTTTCCCGACACATAATCATGGAGGGCTCCATAGCTTGGAGGTCATTAGCCCCAACTCTGTTCGCTAATGACTGTGGCATCCAACCATATCACTAATACTACTTAGCACTAAATCTATACATAACACCCTATCATCTATTGGTCTAGATCCCCCTTTCCTTCCCTATTCATGTCACTCCCGACCCTGTCACTCTCCACCACTGTGACCTCATAGTCCATATTGGAGATGTTGGTGGCTTTTGGGCCAGAGTGTCTGGTGCCCCTGAGACAAGGGATGGCCGACCTGAGCAGGGAGAACGAGAGGCGACACCTTATCCAGGCTACAACGTGGCTCCTTGGCTGATGCTTCTTTTCCGAGATCAGTTCCGCGAGTCGTGCGTAGAAGCACCGGACCCTGGGACCCATCCCGCCGGATGTGGTGAAGACGAGGGGGGTGAAGCTGCCCTGATCCACATATTGGAGTCTTTCACCGTATGCCCTTGTCTTCTCCTGTTCGTTCCTGTGGTGGGCGGCTTCCAGGGGCAGCTCACGGTGACAGGCAACCATGTACAGTACTACTACTACTACTACTACTACTACTACTACTACTACTACTACTACTACTGCTACTATTTAAACCTGACCTGGCCTATTGGAAATGAAAGTTAGGCAGGATCAGCGGACTTATAATTAAAATATTCATAAGTTTTATTACTATTATTATTTTTTGTTAGTAGCCTATGAGGTGCGGCTGAGAGGCTGTTGTTGTTGTTGTTGTTGTTGTTGTTGTTGTTGTTGTTGTTGTTGTTGTTGATGATGATTGTTTGAAAAGTAAGAAAACGAAAAGAAAAAAAATATAGAAAAAGAAAAAAAATAATGGAATAAATATAAAAAAAAGGTAAGAAAAATAGAAATGAAGTAAATCACAAATAAATAAAGATAAAGAATAAGAAAAAAGAAAATGAAAATAAGAAAAAGATAGAGAAAGTAAACCGATCATCCCCACAATTCCATCTATAATAATTTTACAATCGTACCCACACACACACACACACACACACACACACACACACACACACACACACACACACACACACACACACACACACACACACACACACACTGTTGTCTCTCTCTCTCTCTCTCTCTCTCTCTCTCCAGGTAAGTCGGGCCATATTAGGTTACCTGTCCACTGTGATTAATGCATGTGTAGTAGTAGTAGTAGTAGTAGTAGTAGTAGTAGTAGTAGTAGTAGTAGTAGTAGTAGCAGTATTAGTAGTAGTAGTAGTAGTAGTAGTAGTAATGGTAATAGTAGTATTAGTGGTAGTGTATTACTATTATTATTATTATTATTATTATTATTATTATTATTAGTAGTAGTAGTAGTAGTAGTATTAGTAGTAGTAATAGTAGTATTAGTGGTAGTGTAGTATTAGTGGTAGTGTAGTATTAGTATTAGTAGTGGTAGTAGTAGTAGTAGTAGTATGTTATACATTGCTGTATTTTTGTGGTTATATTTTTGTGTCGATGTATATTCCATTTCTATGTAAGTTATTTTAAGGTAAATATCAAACCACGTGAAGGACAGAGGTGGAGAAAGGAAATAGGAAAATATTTAATTGTGAAGTCGCCTGAAGGCGGAGCAGGAATATGATTAAGAGTAAATCAGAACATTAAATGTTAGGTCACATTAAGGCGGAGTAGGAAAAGAAGGAGTAGATTAAGAACATACGAACACAGGGAGACTGCAAGAGGCCTAATGGCCTACACAAGGCAGCTCCAGATTCCCCCCACTACCACCTGTCATCCTCGTCCATGTAGCTATCCAGTCTACTCTTAAAACAAGCTATCGTCCCTGCACTCACTATGTGATTGCTGAGTCAAAGCAATTAATGTTAATCCGTTGAGGGCCTGGCCGGTAGGCGAGGTCTGAGGAGACTTAAGGAGGGATAGACAACGAATGGCTTAAGGCGTCAGGATTCCGAGCACAGCTGTGCGTCCATGGCGTCACGGAATTGGAGGCGTAGACAGAACAGAGGTATGTCGAAGAAACGGCAGAGAGAATCACTTCGGGCTGAGCAGCGTTCAGGTGAGAACACTGGCTGGAGTCACGGTGTGGTGGTGTGGGGGGAAGAGTTGAGGTGTGTGTGGTGGTGGGTTAGTTGTGGCTTGTGGAGGATTTTGGGGAGATTATGTGTATGGTGTTGGCGTAGTGACGGATGGAGATATGCTGTACTTCTGTGTGGTGAGAGCAAGAGAGAAAGAGAGAGAGGAGAGTTGGGTGTGTTGTGCTGACGCGGCAATGGAAAGTGTAGGCCTACTTTGATGTAACTTATGGAGAGACACGTATTATTCCTGTGGAGTGTAATTTGTGTAATTAATCTTGCTCAAAATATTAATGCTATTTTTATAATTTTGGCTTGGTTACCCCCCCTCAGAGCACAAAGGGAGTGAAAGTAGGCCTAGGTTTGCCCAGGGTAGAATATTCGTGTCTATCACTAACTAGGCTATTAACGTTAACTTGTAGCAAATCCCACCTAACGTAATCCCAGCCAAGGTCATGACAAGTAGTAGTAGTAGTAGTAGTGGAAGTAGTAGTAGCAGTAGTAGTAGTAGTAGCATTATTATTATTATTATTATTATTATTATTATTATTATTATTATCATTAGTAGTAGTAGTAGTAGTAATAGGAATAGTAGTAGTAATAGTAGTAGTAATAGTAGTAGTAATAGTAGTAGTAGTAGTAGTACTGTAGTATTAGTATTATTAGTAGTAGTACGTAGTGGTAGTAGTGTTGGCTAGGTCAAGAGTTGGGGTTAAATATAATGAGCAATATGACTCAATAGTTTTCGTTTGTGTGTGTGTGTGTGTGTGTGTGTGTGTGTGTGTGTGTGTGTGTGTGTGTGTGTGTGTGTGTGTGTGAGTGTGTGTGTGAACGCCCCGGTCGTTCACCTCTACAGCCACTTTCCATGTCAATACTAAAACATGTGCATCCAGACCCCCCTCCCACCCTCCTCATACCCCCCCCCCGCTCCCCTATCCCTTCCTCCCCCTCCCCTGACCCGTTTCCGAAGGCTGATCATGCCCTAACAACACCCAGATGCGCTACTTTCAACAGTATGTGTGAAGGGGTGGGGGTGGGGGGCACGGCGTAGGGGGGGGTGGGCGTTGTTGTTGGTGGAGTCCGCGGGTTCTAGAGAGCGTTGACCTCGCGGCTGTACAGGTAAACAATGGTCTCCAAGGCTCAGGTGTGCGTGCAGGTGGTGTTTTGGAGCTACGTAGCGTCTCCTGAGGTGTGTTATGGGCGTGCAGGGGCGGTGTGGGACGTGGGGCGGGCGTGACGGAAGGCTGGGGGGCGTGTGAGGGCCGCGGCGTGGGCAGTGGCGGGCTGGTGCGTGGAGTGTGCCAGCCCGGAGTTCATCGACCCCGCGCTTTCCTCATCGGCGCCCCCCCGCCTCTCCATTGCACCACGGCCCACTTTCTCACCCGCATGGGGCAGATAAACCTTTTTGAGCGTGGGGTTCTTACATCCCATCGCCGGACAAGCCTTCCTGGCGTCGATGGCCCACCGCTGTTTTTGTCCCGCGCGGAGTTCACTGACCCGCGGCCTAGATGTGCGCCCCGCCCCGCCCCGCTCACTGTTCTCTCCCGTACTTGCTGGGTGGGTCATGCCGCGCGCCCCTGTTGCCATGCTGCCTCGGTGACTCAGTAGCGCACACCCCTGGAGCTTACGCAGGGGTGCAAAGTCTCCCTGGAAGGCGGCCTCTGGAGTCCGGGACAGCGGGAGAATTTGAACGTTGGAGGTAGCGGGGGCACCGTCCGGCCATGTTGCCAGCCGCCGCTCCGCCCCGCCCCGCCCCAGCCTCCAGCCCAAGGCCTCCTCCCCCGCCCCTAGTCTTCCCCAGTACCCGGAGCCTTTCCTTAGCGTTTCTCCAGCCTTTGCCAGGTCCTGCTCATCGTTTCTACAGCCTCCAGCGTTCATAGCTTCCTCAGTCTCACTCCCCCGGGGGCTAGACTCGCTAACTCGGTAGCGCCTCCCCCCCCCCCAGCCTCCAGCCCCGGCCTCCTCCCCCGCCCCCCAGCCAGCCATTACTGACACCCCAGCCTTCCCCAGTCCCCGGAGCTTTTCCTGAGCGTTTCTCCAGCCTGTGCCAAGTCTTGCTCATCGCTTCTACAGCCTTCAGCCTTCCCAGCTTCATCAGTCTCACTCCCCCGCGGGCTAGACTCATCAACTCGGTAGCGCCCCCCCTCCCCCCCCTCGAAATTTTGGAGTGGTAAAACATAATCAGAAAAATGAGTTAATTTAGCGTACATCAATGCCCGCGGTGAAGTGCAGTGTCTTGTATATTTCCCATGGCTATTCATTCTCCCCCCCCTCGAAATTTTGGAGTGGTAAAACATAATCAGAAAAATGAGTTAATCTAGCTGTACCTCAATGCCCGCGGTGAAGTGCAGTGTCTTGTGTATTTCCTTTGGCTAGTCACTCTCCCCTCTCCCCCCCTCGAAATTTCTGACTGCGCCCCTGAGCCTACCAAGCCTACCTGGCCTTTCCTCAACCTATTTTTTTTAGCCTTTGCCAGCCTTTCTCGCATTCTCTGACCTTTTTTTTAGCCTTTCTTAGCCTTTCTCAGCCTTTCCTAGCCTTTTTTAACCTTACCCTTCTTTCCTTTGCCTTTCCCAAGTCTTTCTCAGCCTTTTCCTCCTTCTAAAGCCTTTCTTTAGCTTTCCTAGCCTTTCCAGTCTTTCCTAGCCTCCGCCTTCCCTAGCCTTTCCTCACTTTCCTCAACCTTCCAGAGTGATTTCAGCTTTTTTAGCTTTTTCTTCCTCCCCTAGCCTTTTTTAGCTTTCATTAGCCTTTCCCAAGCCTTACTTAGCTTCACAGCCTCTGCTAGCCTTTTCTAGCATTTCGTAGCCTTTCTCCTCCTATTTAGCCTTTTCCAATCCTTCCTGAGCCATTCCCTGTTTTTTCTAGCCTTTTTCGACCTTTTTTAGCCTTTCCCTGCCCTTACTCAGCCTTTCTAACCCTCACTTAGCTTTATGCAGCCTTACTTAGCCTTCTCTCAGCCTTTCCTATCCTTTCCCACCCTTCCCAAGCCTTATTCTGCAGCCTAGCCTTTTCTCAGCCTTTTTCCAGCACACACACACACACACACACACACACACACACACACACACACACACACACACACACACACACACACACCTGACCTGGGTATGTGCCAAAGAGTGAGAGTGAAGGGTGAATGAAGAGGTGAATGGAGGAGGAGGAGGAGGAGGAGGGAGGGTGGGAGAGAATATTATAGAGTGGAGACTAGATAGATAGGTAGACAGGTAGATAGATAGATAGTTAGTTAGTTAGATAGATAGATAGATAGATAGATAGATAAAGTAAGTGGATATGGGTAGGAAAGAAAGTGGGCTGGTAAAGGGTGGGTAAGTGGGCAGAGGTGTGGGTAAGTGGGAAGGTGGGGAGGTTAATTAAGGGTGGGTTGATAGGTAGATTGGGAGTGGATAGGTGGGTAAGTGCCAGTAGGTGGGGAGGTCGAGAGTGGGTAAGTAGATTGATTTGGGTAGGTGGGGAGCTTAAGAGTCGGTAAGTAGGTTGAGCTTGGTAGATGGGGAGCTTAAGAGTCGGTAAGTAGGTTGATCTGGGTAGGTGGGGAGCTTAAGAGTCGGTAAGTAGGTTGATCTGGGTAGGTGGGGAGATTAAGAGTCGGTAAGTAGGTTGAGCTTGGTAGGTGGGGAGCTTAAGAGTCAGTAAGTAGGTTGAGCTTGGTAGGTGGGGAGCTTAAGAGTCGGTAAGTAGGTTGATCTGGGTAGGTGGGGAGCTTAAGAGTCGGTAAGTAGGTTGATCTGGGTAGGTGGGGAGATTAAGAGTCGGTAAGTAGGTTGAGCTTGGTAGGTGGGGAGCTTAAGAGTCGGTAAGTAGGTTGATCTGGGTAGGTGGGGAGCTTAAGAGTCGGTAAGTAGGTTGATCTGGGTAGGTGGGGAGCTTAAGAGGCGGTAAGTAGGTTGAGTTTGGTAGGTGGGGAGCTTAAGAGTCGGTAAGTAGGTTGAGCTTGGTAGGTCGGTAAGTAGGTTGATCTGGGTAGGTGGGGAGCTTAAGAGGCGGTAAGTAGGTTGAGTTTGGTAGGTGGGGAGCTTAAGAGTCGGTAAGTAGGTTGAGCTTGGTAGGTGGGGAGATTAAGAGTCGGTAAGTAGGTTGAGCTTGGTAGGTGGGGAGATTAAGAGTCGGTAAGTAGGTTGATTTGGGTAGATGGGGGAGCTTAAGAGTCGGTAAGTAGGTTGAGCTCGGTAGGTGGGGAGCTTAGGGGTCGGTTAGTAGGTTGATCTGGGTAGGTGGGGAGATTAAGAGTCGGTAAGTAGGTTGATCTGGGTAGGTGAGGGAGCTTAAGAGTCGGTAAGTAGGTTGAGCTTGGTAGGTGGGGAGATTAGGAATCGGTAAGTAGGTTGATCTGGGTAGGTGGGGGAGCTTAAGAGTCGGTAAGTAGGTTGAGCTTGGTAGGTGGGGAGTCGGTAAGTAGTTTGATCTGGGTAGGTGGGGAGATTAAGAGTCGGTAAGTAGGTTGATCTGGGTAGGTGGGGAGATTAAGAGTCAGTAAGTAGGTTGAGCTTGCTAGGTGGGGAGATTAAGAGTCGGTAAGTAGGTTGAGCTTGCTAGGTGGGGAGACTGAGAGTCGGTAAGTAGGTTGAGCTCGGTAGGTGGGGAGATTAAGAGTCGGTAAGTAGGTTGAGCTCGGTAGGTGGGGAGATTAAGAGTCGGTAAGTAGGTTGAGCTCGGTAGGTGGGGAGATTAAGAGTCGGTAAGTAGGTTGAGCTTGGTATGTGAGGAGATTAAGAGTCGGTAAGTAGGTTGAGCTTGGTATGTGAGGAGATTAAGAGTCGGTAAGTAGGTTGAGCTTGGTAGGTGGGGAGATTAAGAGTCGGTAAGTAGGTTGAGCTTGGTAGGTGGGGAGATTAAGAGTCGGTAAGTAGGTTGAGCTTGGTAGGTGGGGAGATTAAGAGTCGGTAAGTAGGTTGAGCTTGGTAGGTGGGGAGCTTAAGAGTCGGTAAGTAGGTTGAATTGGGTAGGTGGGAGATTAAGCGAGGATTGAAGGGTAGATCGAGTGGGTAGGTGAGTGAGTGAGTAGGTGGGTAGCTCGAGGGTGGGTAAGTAGGTTGAGCTAGATGGGTAAGTGGATAGATCAAGAGTGGATAGATGGGTGTCAGTAGGTGGAGAGGTCGAGAGTCGGTAAGTAGGTTGAGCTAGGTGGGTAAGTGGATAGACCGAAAGTGGATAGATGGGTAAGTGGATAGGTGGGTGTCAGTAGGTGGAGAGGTCGAGAGTCGGTAAGTAGGTTGAGCTAGGTGGGTAAGTGGCTAGGTGTGTGAGTAGGTGGGATTATGACTGGTGAATAGATGGGTAGATAGGATAGATGGGTAAGTGGATAGATGGGTGTCAGTAGGTGGAGAGGTCGAGAGTCGGTAAGTAGATTGAGCTAGGTGGGTAAGTGAATAGGTGTGTGAGTAGGTGGGATTATGACTGGTGAATAGATGGGTAGACAGGATAGGTGGGTAGGTGGATAGGTGGGTGTCAGTAGGTGGAGAGGTCGAGAGTCGGTAAGTAGATTGAGCTAGGTGGGTAAGTGAATAGGTGTGTGAGTAGGTGGGATTATGACTGGTGGATAGATGGGTAGATAGGATAGATGGGTAAGTGGATAGATGGGTGTCAGTAGGTGGAGAGGTCGAGAGTCGGTAAGTAGGCTTGTTTTAAGAGTAGACTGGATAGCTACATGGACGAGGATGACAGGTGGCAGTGAGGTGTGGGTGCAGTAAGGTGACAGGGTACTGGAGCGTACGCCCGGGGGATTCTGGAGCTGCCCTGTGTAAGCCACCCGGCCTCTTGCAGTTTCCCTATGTTCTTATGTTCTTATGTTCTTTTTTGAGACCTGCACCGTTCTTTTTCTTTTGCGAGTTTTGTTTTATTCTCTTGATCGTATCGCCCTGTCTTCATGTTCTGTCTCTTCTTCTCTTTCTTATTTTTCTCTTTCTTCATTGTTTCCTCTCATCCTCCCCTTCCTTACACTCCCCTACCATTCCTCCCTTTCCTCTCCCTGCGCTAACTTATCTCCCAACTCTTTCCTTTCTTTCCTCCTCTTTCCCTTATCGCTTCATTTCTCGTTTTCCTTTTCTTTATTATGTATCTCACCCTGCCCCCTCCCTCGTTGTGCTTTCCTTCCTACCATTGTATCTTTTTAATTTCATGGTGCTTCCTACACATGTATTAATAGTTGTATAATCACACTCTGTACTGCCTGGGGGTTGGGATGGCATGTTCCTCCCTTCTCCCTTGTTGTTTACCTGCAACAATAAACTATCAATCAATCAATCACTTGCCTGGTTTGTGATCCCGTAACAAACGCTGACGAGTCCAAACACCGGTGCGGGATGCCAAGACCAAGACACACACAAGAGCAAGAGAAAGAGTTCAAACACGAGACAGGTCAGGATGTTCACCTTCAAGCACGCCAACTTGACACCTGCATTTGCTCCACTGCCTGATGCTATGGTGTGGGGAGCAGGGGAGGGGGGCAGATGGGGAGGTGGGGAAGTGGAGGGGGAGGTGGGGAAGTGGAGAGGGAGGTGGGGAAGTGGAGGCGAAGCTGGGGAAGTGGAAGGGGAGGTGGGGAGGTGAGGAATTGGAGGAGGAGGTGGGGAAGTGGAGGGGGAGGTGGGGAAGTGGAGAGGGAGGTGGGGAAGTGGAGACGAAGGTGGGGAAGTGGAAGGGGAGGTGGGGAAGTGGGGAGGTGGGGAATTGGAGGAGGAGGTGGGGAAATGGAGGGGGAAGTGGAGGAGGAGGTGAGGAGGTGGGGAGGTAGCCGTGTACATCCTCCGGTCAATGAACCCTTGATCGCGCACGTGCGTACACACACACACACACACACACACACACACACACACACACACACTTTCACTGTCATTCTTGAAAGCGAGAGCCATGGATTCTGACCCTTCCCTCCCCCTCCCCCTCCCCCCCCTCCTTTACCTGCTCCTCTCCCTTCCCCTCCCCACCCTTCCTCCCCTTCCTCTCCCTCCAGTGTCTCATCTTCCATCCCCTTCCTTCCCTCCCCTCCCCTCCCCACCCTTCCCTCTCCCCACCATTCCTCCCCTTCCTCTCCCTCCAGTGTCCCATCTTCCATCCCCTTGCTTCCCTTTCCTCTCCCCTTCCTTCTCCCCTTCATTCCTCCCATTCCTTTCCCTTCCATCCCCTTCCTTCCCTGTCCTCTCCCCTTCCTTCTCCACACCATTCCTCCCCTTCCTTTCCCTCCCCTGACTCCCCTTCCATGTTTTTCCTTCCCTTCTTCTCCTTTCCCTTCTCTTCATCCTCCTTTCCTCTCCCCTTCATTCCTCCCCTTCTTTCCCTTCCTTCCTCTCCCTTTCCCTTCCTTCCTTTCTCTCCACTAACTCATCTTCCATGCCTTTCCTTCCCTTCCTTCCCTTTCCCTTTTTGCTTCCTTCCTTCTTTTCCTTTCCTTTATTATTTCCATAACTCTACTTGTTTATGATTCTTGTATTGTATTGTTTTGTTTTTGTTTTGTCCAATGTACATATTTTACGTCTTTCATTTTTTTTTTCTTTTCCTTCCCTTTTTTTCTTCTTCTCTCTCTCTCTCTCTCTCTCTCTCTCTCTCTCTCTCTCTCTCTCTCTCTCTCTCTCTCTCTCTCTCTCTCTCTCTCTCTCTCTCTCTCTCTCTCTCTTTCTTGGTCCTGGAGTTCAATGACCTTTCTCTTTTCCCAGTCTTGTTGTGGAAGCTTGAGCCTGCCAGCGACGGAGAGCGTTAAAGAAACGAAGAAATAAAGAAAGAGAAAGACTAAAGAAAGAAAAAAAAAGAACGAACGGAAGAAAAAGAAATAAGAAAGAAAAAAAAGAAAAATAATGAAAATGAAAGAACAGAGAAAAAAACGAAAGAAAGAGAACGGGCGAAATAAAATAGAAAGAAGGCGGAAGTACTGAAAGAAACGAAGGAAAGAAGACACGAAAGAAACGAAGGAAAGAAGACATGAAAGAAACGAAGGAAAGAAGACATGAAAGAAACGAAGGAAAGAAGACACGAAAGAAACGAAGGAAAGAAGACATGAAAGAAACGAAGGAAAGAAGACATGAAAGAAACGAAGGAAAGAAGACACGAAAGAAACGAAGGAAAGAAGACACGAAAGAAACGAAGGAAAGAAGACATGAAAGAAACGAAGGAAAGAAGACATGAAAGAAACGAAGGAAAGAAGACATGAAAGAAACGAAGGAAAGAAGACATGAAAGAAACGAAGGAAAGAAGACACGAAAGAAACGAAGGAAAGAAGACACGAAAGAAACGAAGGAAAGAAGACACGAAAGAAACGAAGGAAAGAAGACATGAAAGAAACGAGTTCGGTGCCCGTCCGCATCTCGTACTGCCTGGCCATCAACCGTTCGGAGAGTACTCGTCTGATATGTGGATTTGGAGCGGACCTTCTTCAGAGCTCGGCAGGCAGGTCTGAGGTCGTTTGCATTTAGACAACCCTCGACATCATCAGCGAGACCTCTGACGCACCTCTCCTTGTTCCTCCTCAGAAGGGTCCTAGTCCTTCGTGACAGTCCTGTATCACTCCGGGTCCCTAGGCAGCCTGGTAGCACGACTCTCCTCTATGTTTTCCAGTGTCTCCCCAAGGCAACGTCACCCCTAGACCTGGGACACACTGCAATGCACTCCTTGGCAGCTTTGAGAGTTCCGCGTTTAACCCGTCCGCTGCGATTGGCACTGATTTGGCCTTCACTGGTAGCCTGGTAACATATAGTCCCAGGTCTCTCTCTACCTCTGTGGTGGATAGTGGAGTGTTTCCCATGTGGTATTGGTATGCTGGATATCCCCTCCCAAGATGCAGGACTTTACATTTTCTTCATTGAATTGTAGCAGTTATTTTTGTTCCATTCCTGTAGCTTGTTGATGTCTTCTGGTAGGAAATCCGTAGTCAAGGGGTTAAAAGTATCCCACACCTCTCCAGGGTCCTTCAGAGTACCAAGCACCTCAAGCCGATTTGAGACTGCCACTGAACACTCCTGAACACACGCCTTGTATTTTAGTTTTCAAAATGGAACCCCGGAGTGTTACATCTTGAGAATTTCTTTGATCTGATGTGTATCCTCAGTTTTGCAACAAGTCTATGGTCGGTCGCAAACAACAGCCCTCCGGAAAACCCTACAGTTCTGGAGGATCATCCATTGAGTACGAACAAGGATGTGCTCGACCTCCTTTGCCACACCACCAGCATTGCTATATCAGGTCCAGCGGCGAGGGTCACGTTTCTGGAACCAGGAACCAGCAATCCTCAGCCTTCTGGGCTTTGCAAAGTTCAGAAGTAGTAAACTGCTTGCGTTTCTGGTGCCAAAGCCATGGGGGCCAACACATAACTCATAGCCATCTCTCTCTCTGTGCCAGTATCAGCATTGAAGTCGCCCAAGACAATGAGTGTGTCGCGTGGGGTGGGGTGGGGTGGGGGTAGGGGCGGGGGGCTGGTCAACCATAGAGTCAAGCTTGGCGTAGAAAATCTCTCTCTCCTCAAGTCCGCACATCCCGGTGGAGGCGTACACTGCAGTAAGAGAAGTGAAGCCCAAGGTGTGCTTCAACCTCCCCAGCACCGTACTCATCAACTCATTACCCCCCTCCCCCCCACCCATCACCAACACCACCCATTATCACTCATACCCACCGTCTTCACCTCCACCCCCCCGCACCACTCATCACCATTATCACCCCTCCCTCATACCCCCCCACTCCCACACCACTGACCCCCCCCACTCAGCACCACCACCACCACCACCACCACCACCACATCTCCGCAATATTTCCACGGACGTCGACCCGAGTGGAGGCCGTCTGCGTCAAGGCCACCACCACCACCCCCTCCACCACCTCCTCCACTCAAGTTCTTATATAACGCCACCACCACCACCACCACCTGCCATGCTTCCTGTCTACTACTACTACTACTACTACTACTACTACTACTACTATTTCTATAACTACAACACGAACAAGAACTACTTCTACTATTACTACTACTACTACTACTACTACTACTACTACTACTACTACTACTACTACGACTGCTACCACCAACCACATACCAGCCCCCTAAAAAACAACCGTAAACAACAAGAAAACAAAACAAAACGAGAACAGAAAAGGAGAAAAAGAAAACGGAACGAAACAAAACGAAAAATAACGAAAAAAATGTCAGTTATTTTTTTTTTCCTATTTTTTTTTTTAAGCAGGTTTTTTTTAAAGGGTCGTCAGGTTCACCAAGGCGGCGGCTCGCTGCATATTTCTCTTTTTTTTTTCTACCTCTTCCCCTTTTTTTCTATGTCCTGTAAAGGGTGACGCAGTTAGGGGCGTGTGTGGCATGTGTGTGTGTGTGTGTGTGTGTGTGTGTTATAGAGGTAAAGATAATAAACAACAGTAAAGTAGTAGTAGTAGTAGTAGTAGTTGTAGTAGTAGTAGTAGTAGTGTTGTTGTTGTTGTTGTTGTTGTTGTTGTTGTTGTTGTTGTTGTTGTTGTTGTTGTTGTTAGTGGTGGTAGTGGTGGATTAATAGCGATCTTTAATGGTACAGATAAGACATTAAAACATGACACTGTACTAAGAGAAATCACTTCGGACGAATAAAACCTTGAAGTAGAATCGATAACCATGCAGTTCTGCCTCTCTATCTATCTTTTTAACCATTATTTTCATGTTGACTGCTCTTCTGAACTTGATAAATGCATGCTCCCCCCTCCGGCGGCCCCACGGCATACGACTTTCTACTCTAGCTCATCCCTGTGCTGTCCAACTCCCTTATGCAAGAATTAACCAGCGTCTTTATTCTTTCACCCCTTCCGCTGGTAAACGCCTGTATTTAAACGTAGTAGTATTTCTAGTATTGCACTTGTATTGTATTGAAGCTGTCCAACTCCCTTATGCAAGAATTAACCAGCATCTTCATTCTTTCACCCCTTTCGCTGGTAAACGCCTGTATTTAAACGTAGTAGTATTTTTTGTATTACATTGCATTGTATTGTATGTATTATATGTATTGTACTTGTATTGTATTGTAGCTGTCCAACTCCCTTATGCAAGAATTAACCAGCATCTTCATTTTTTCACCCCTTTCGCTGGTAAACGTCTGTATTTAAACGTCGTTGTAGTATTTCTTGTATTGCATTGTATTGTATTGTATGTATTGTACTTGTATTGTATTGTACTTGTATTGTAGCTGTCCAACTCCCTTATGCAAGAATTAACCAGCATCTTCATTTTTTCACCCCTTTCGCTGGTAAACGTCTGTATTTAAACATCGTTGTAGTATTTTTTGTATTGCATTGTATTGTATTGTATGTACTTTACTTGTATGTATTATTTGTATTGTACTTGTATTGTAGTATTTCTTAACAACAGTGGCTGATTAGACTTTTTTGGCCCCTCTTTCAGTGCGCGGGTTTATTATTTTTTTTCGTAATAGACAACGGGGAAAGGAAGAGAGGGAGAGGGAAGAAGAGAAAAAATAGGAAACAGAAGAGAGAGAGAAAACAGGAGACAACGGAAAGGAAAAAGAGGAAAAGGAGAGAAGAGAAAGA
Source organism: Eriocheir sinensis (assembly GCF_024679095.1). Classification (NCBI taxonomy): domain Eukaryota; kingdom Metazoa; phylum Arthropoda; class Malacostraca; order Decapoda; family Varunidae; genus Eriocheir; species Eriocheir sinensis. The sequence continues at coordinate 4,986,504 of NC_066562.1, forward strand.
ATAGGAAACAGAAGGAAGAGAGAGAGAACAGGAGATAACGGGAAGGAAAAAGAGGAAGAGGAAAGAAGAGAAAGAATAGGAAACAGAGGGGAGAGAGAGAAAGAGAACAGGAGATAACGGGGAAGGGAAAAGGGGAAGAGGGAAGCTATGTCGCCTTAAGTCTGTGAAAATCCAGCACTAAACTTCAAACTAATTCCGTCCCAGAAGTGGAATAAAAAAAGCCAAACCAGACACAGAGATGTTAATAAATGCTTCTACGATGTTTAAATTATCTGGGGAAAATCTGTGACAGCCTCCCCTCGTCTTTAAATTAAGCATCGTACACTCTGGGACAATGTACGACGCTATTTGACATGAGTGGGGCGAGGAGGCAAAGAAACGTCGACGGAAATTTTGCTGTCACATGTTAGCGTTGACTTCCCAATACGTAGAGGCCGGTCTGGGGTAGGCTCCCGCGGGTCCTTTCCTCTCCTCTGCTCTGCCACACAGCCCGACACCTATTTAATCCTCTCATATGTAAGCTATAGGTAACATATGAGAGGAAGAAAATAGGTGTTGGAACCGTGTGGCAGAGCAGAGGGGAGAAATTGACCCGCGTGACGCCAAAAGGGACTCGACAATTTGGTTCAACTCAGTTCATAGTAGGCGTGGGTATATACCTCTGTGGATAAGCCTTGGTATAGGGTCCCACTAGGGTGTTTCTTTAGTTGTGCTGCAGTTCCTGTGTTTTCCTGTGTCGTGTTTTCCAGATAGTTTTAATATATTCTTTTCTTTCTTGTATATGCCGTCCAACTCCCTTATGCAAGAATTAACCAGCATCTTCTTCTTTCACCCTTGTGCTGGTAAACGCCTGTATTTAAACGTTGTTGTAGTAATTTTTGTCAACAATGAGGCTGATTTGAATTTTTTGACCCCTCTTTCAATGCGTTCACAAAAAGTAGCGATTCTACTATTATTTTTTCTGTGTTATGAGAAGTTGATTGTAAGTTTCACTCTAGCAGAAGCGGCTCCTACGACGGGTGACCAGGCCTGCCAACCTTACCGAAGCGAGAGGCGACTCACATTTCCCATCTCTCTTCGGGTATGTGGTTCCCGAGTAGAGACGGGAGTCTGTTGCTGCTAAACTAACCACGCACGCAAAATAGTTAGGCTTTTTAATTATCTTTTCTTTTATCTTTTCTCCCTTTCTTTTTCCTTCTTTCTTTCTAATCCTTCCATTCCTTTCCCTTCGTTCCTGCCTTTTTTTTTCTCCTTCCCTTTTCTTTCCTTTTCTTTCTCTTTTCTATTATTTTTTTATCTTATTTTTATCTTTTCTCCATTTCTTTTCCTTCTTTCTTTCTAATCCTTTCCTTCCTTTCCCTTCGTTCCTGCCTTTCTTTCTCCTTCCCTTTTCTTTCCTTTTCTTTCTCTTTTCTATTATTTTTCTATCTTTTCTTTAATCTTCTCTCCCTTTCTTTTCCTTCTTTCTTTCTTTCTAATCCTTTCCTTCCTTTCCCTTCGTTCCTGTCTTTCTTTTTTCTCCTTTCCTTTGACTTCCTTTTCTTTCTCTTTTCTATTATTTTTTTTATCTTATTTTTATCTTCTCTCCCTTTCTTTTCCTTCTTTCTTTCTAATCCTTTCCTTCCTTTCCCTTCGTTCCTGCCTTTCTTTCTCCTTCCCTTTTCTTTCCTTTTCTTTCTCTTTTCTATTATTTTTCTATCTTTTCTTTAATCTTTTCTCCCTTTCTTTTTCCTTCTTTCTTTCTAATCCTTTCCTTCCTTTCCCTTCGTTCCTGCCTTTCTTTCTCCTTCCCCTTGACTTCCTTCTCTTTCCTTTTCTTTCTCTTTTCTATTATTTTTCTATCTTTTCTTTAATCTTTTCTCCCTTTCTTTTCTTTCTTTTTTCTTTCTTATTCCTTCCTTCCTGCCTTTCTTTTCCCTTCGTTTCCTTTTCTTTCCTTTTCTTTCTCTTTTCTATTATTTTTCTATCTTTTCTTTAATCTTCTCTTCCATTCCTTTCCTTCTTTTTTTCTTTCTTAGTCCTTCCTGCCTTTCTTTTCCCTTCGTTTCCTTTTCTTTCGTTCTCTTTTCTTTTCTTTTCTTCCCATTTCAAGAATATACTCCCATTGTGATTCTCGCTCAAAATTACCATGAAAAAATTTACCCAGCCTTATCTAACCTAACCTAACCTAACCTAACCTAAACTAAACTAAACTAAACTAAACTAAACTAAACTAAACTAAACTAAACTAAACTAAACTAAACTAAACTAAACTAAACTAAACTAAACTAAACTAAACTAAACTAAACTAAACTAAACTAAACTAAACTAAACTAAACTAAACTAAACTAAACTAAACTAAACTAAACTAAACTAAACTAAACTAAACTAAACTAAACTAAACTAAACTAAACTAAACTAAACTAAACTAACCTAACCTAACCTAACCTAACCTAACCTAACCTAACCTAACCTAACCTGACTTGTTCGAGAATGGGCGCCACATAGGGAATACATGGGCCTGACTGCGTGCTCCACCCTGTTCACTCTACCCCTTCCCAGCACATAGATAGATAGATAGATAGATAGGTAGATAACAAGTCAATTACAAGTCCTCTCCTAGTCCTCAGTGGTTCCTTAATTAAATACCTGTCCACGTGTTCACTCAGGTGCGACGGTTGGTAGTCCTCACGTGGTGTGTGTGTGTGTGTGTGTGTGTGTGTGTGTGTGTGTGTGTGTGTGTGTGTGTGTGTGTGTGTACTCATTAATGTTGTATCCAAACCACTTCCCCTTCACCCCTTCCCTCTCCCCCCTCCCCCTTCCCCCCCTTCCCCTCCTTCCTCCTTCCCTCTCCCCTCTTCCCCCTTCTCTCTCCCCCTCACCCATACCTTATATACGCACATCTACGCTTTAGCTCCTCCCTTCTCTCTCTCTCTCTCTCTCTCTCTCTGGCAACTATTTACGTGTTAGTTTGTACCTTCTCTCTCTCTCTCTCTCTCTCTCTCTCTCTCTCTCTCTCTCTCTCTCTCTCTCTCTCTCTCTCTCTCTCTCTCTCTCTCTCTCTCTCTCTCTCTCTCTCTCCTATTTATATTTATCTATCTATTTATTTATCTATCTATCTATCTATCTATCTATCTGCCTACCTACCTACCTATCTATCTATCGAAAAAAAAGAGAAAAAAAAAGAAAAAATAATAAAGTGCCCCCTCAGACCTTACTCTCAACCCTTGTACCGTGTGGGCCGCGTTTCCTTTAGTCCCCCTTAAGACGGTGACCAAAGAGAACAAGTGCTATAATAATATGCGTCTATCCCGTGGCTCTGGGTGTGTTAGACCACCAACACAAGGGAAGAAAAAGAAGCGAAAGGACAGTGGAAGTACCAGTGAGGAATATGCACCAGGGAACTTCCAGACTACACTACCCTCCCGAGTTTCGCGATCTTCGAGTTTCGCGCTAAGGGTCGTATTTTCAAACATTTCCCAAGTACACACATTTGACAAGGCTTTCGTAGGAGTTTCGGGCATTTCCAGGGGAAGTTTTATGACCCCGGTGGTAGTGTGACCCTTCTTCTGTACCATGAACCTTAAAACACACATATGACAAGGCTTTCGTAGGAGTTTGGGGCATTTCCAGGGGAAGTTTTATGACCCCGGTGGTAGTGTGACCCTTCTTCTGTACCATGAACCTGAAAACACACATATGACAAGGCTTTCGTAGGAGTTTGGGGCATTTCCAGGAGAAGTTTTATGACCCCGGTGGTAGTGTGACCCTTCTTCTGTACCATGAACCTGAAAACACACATATGACAAGCCTTTCGTAGGAGTTTGGGGCATTTCCAGGAGAAGTTTTATGACCCCGGTGGTAGTGTGACCCTTCTTCTGTACCATGAACCTGAAAACACACATATGACAAGCCTTTCGTAGGAGTTTGGGGCATTTCCAGGGGAAGTTTTATGACCCCGGTGGTAGTGTGACCCTTCTTCTGTACCATGAACCTGAAAACACACATATGACAAGGCTTTCGTAGGAGTTTGGGGCATTTCCAGGAGAAGTTTTATGAACCCGGTGGTAGTGTGACCCTTATTCTGTACCATGAACCTAAAAAACACACATTTGACAAGGCTTTCGTAGGAGTTTGGGGCATTTCCAGGAGAAGTTTTATGACCCTGGTGGTAGTGTGACCCTTCTTCTGTACCATGAACCTAAAAACACACATTTGACAAGGCTTTCGTAGGAGTTTGGGGCATTTCCAGGAGAAGTTTTATGACCCTGGTGGTAGTGTGGCCCTTCTTCTGTACCATGAACCTAAAAACACATTTGACAAGGCTTTCGTAGGAGTTTCGAGCATTTCCAGGGGAAGTTTTATGACCCTGGTGGTAGTGTGACCCTTCCTCTGTACCATGAACCTAAAAAACACACATTTGACAAGGCTTTCGTAGGAGTTTGGGGCATTTCCAGGAGAAGTTTTATGACCCTGGTGGTAGTGTGACCCTTCCTCTGTACCATGAACCTAAAAAACACACATTTGACAAGGCTTTCGTAGGATTTTCGGGCATTTCCAGGAGAAGTTTCATGACCCTGGTGGTAGTGTGACCCTTCCTCTGTACCATGAACCTAAAGAAACACTTATTAGAACCCGACTGACCCCTTCTTTGACCTTTTGAAATAGCTGATGTGAGAAGCGAAGTCTTATTTACTGTTGATATGCTCACTGGCGCCACAATGTGAAATGCGGACTGACGGGACCGTAGATTTTTACCTTAATAACAAGCGTGCTCTCTCTCTCTCTCTCTCGCTCTCGCTCTCGCTCTCGCTCTCTCTCTCTCTCTCTCTCTCTCTCTCTCTCTCTCTCTCTCTCTCTCTCTCTCTCTCTCCGGCGTAAGTCAAACAGGTTGGTTCACTTCACACACACACACGCAAAAAGTTACGCCAAACTGGTTAATTATGCAACAAAGGACAACAACAACAACAGCCATTTTTTTCTTATACTTCATCAATTAAAAAAAAGATGAAAAGAATAGTTTGTCATTTTTTTATTATCTTTTTCTTTTATCTTTTCTCCCTTTCTTTTCCTTCTTTCTTTCTTTCTTTCTTTCTTTCTTTCTCGTCCTTTTATGCGTTTCCTTTCCCTTCCTTTTGATTTCCTTTCCTTTTCTTTTTTCTGTTATTTTTTATTATATTTTCTTTTATCTTTTCTCCTTTTCTTTTCCTTCTTTTCTTTCTTTTCCCTTCCTTCCTATCTTTCTTTTGACTTCCTTTTCTTTCCTTTCTTCCTCTTTTCTATTATTTTTTACCATCTTTTCTTTTATCTTTTCTCCCTTTCTTTTCCTTCTTCTTTCTTTCTTTTCCCTTCCTTTCTATCTTTCTTTTCCCTTCCTTTTGACTTCCTTTCCTCTCCTTTCTTTCTCTTTTCTCTCCTTTCTTTCTCTTTTCTCTCATTTTCTTGCCATTTTCTCTCCTCCCTCTTTCTTTATTTTCTCTTCTCTCCTTTCTTTTCACCATCTCTCTTTCTCCTCCTTCCCTCTTTATTCTTCCCTTCGCTTTTTTTCTTTTCCTTCCCATTTTCTCTTCCCTTTCTCTTATTTTTTATCCTCTCCTTTCTTCCTATCTACTCTCTTTTCCCTTCCTTCTTTTATTCCTCCCTTTGTTTCCTTTCCTCCCCTTCCCTTTTTTCTCTCTTTGTCCTTCCCTCCTTCTCCTTTCCTTGCCTATTCTTCCCTACCTTTTCCTTTCCTTTCTTCCCTTCCATCATGTAATTCCCCTTCCATCCATCTCTTCTCTATCCCTTCGTTCCTATCTCTTTCCCCTTCCCTTCCCTTTCGTTTCCTGTCCTTCCCTTTTACTCCCATACATTCTCCTTTTCTGTATTTTCTCTCTCTCTCCCTTTTCTTCTTTTGTTTCCCTTTTATTATCTTTCTTTCTTTCCCTTTCTCCCCTTTTCTCTGTTTCTTCCCCTCTCTTCGGTATCCATTCATTCCCATCTTCTCTGTCTTCTTCTCTCTCTCTCTCTCTCTCTCTCTCTCTCTCTCTCTCTCTCTCTCTCTCTCTCTCTCTCTCTCTCTCTCTCTCTCTCTCTCTCTCTCTCTCTCTCTCTCTCTCTCTCTCACACACACACACACACGGGGCTGGGTAGGCGTGGGGTTGCTGCCTGACTGTCCACTAAAACGCGAGTGGCCGCCCCGATGCCCCGCCCCGCCCGACCGTGCCCCGCCCCATGCCCCGGCTCGTAGGTATATAAGCCAGCCCGTCGCGCGCCGCCGGCCAGTGTCTGACTCAAGATGACCCTAATACAGCTGCTGTGGGAGGCGCTGCGCCCTCATGCCACGCTCGCGCTGCTCTTCGTCACTGTGATCCTGGCGGTGCGCTATCTCCTCGCCCCTCGCGGATGCCCCCTCCCCCCTGGCCCTTGGGGTGTTCCGGTGTTCGGCTACCTTCCCTTCCTCTCTAAGGACATCCACTACAGCCTCCTTGGTCTGGCGCGCCGCTTCGGGCCTATCTATAGCATACGCTTCGGCATCAAGAGGTTCGTGGTGCTGGCCGACCCCGATGTGATACGAGACGCCTTCAGGAGGGAGGAGTTCCACGCGCGGCCGTCCAACACGCTCTACGAGATCTTTGAGGGATACGGTGAGTGTTGTGTGCCTCCACGCGGCTAAGGAACAAGGCTGACTTAGGTGGTTAACTGCACGCCTAGGGAAAGGAATCACAAGGCTGAGTTAGGTGGTTGAAGACTTTGAACGCCTAGGGAAAGGAATCACAAGGCTGACTTAGGTGGTCTCTCTCTCTCTCTCTCTCTCTCTCTCTCTCTCTCTCTCTCTCTCTCTCTCTCTCTCTCTCTCTCTCTCTCTCTCTCTCTCTCTCTCTCTCTCTCTCTCTCTCTCTCTCTCTCTCTCTCTCTCTCTCTCTCTCTCTCTCTCTCTCTCTCTCTCTCTCTCTCTCTCTCTCTCTCTCTCTCTCTCTCTCTCTCTCTCTCTCTCTCTCTCTCTCTCTCTCTCTCTCTCTCTCTCTCTCTCTCTCTCTCTCTCTCTCTCTCTCTCTCTCTCTCTCTCTCTCTCTCTCTCTCTCTCTCTCTCTCTCTCTCTCTCTCTCTCTCTCTCTCTCTCTCTCTCTCTCTCTCTCTCTCTCTCTCTCTCTCTCTCTCTCTCTCTCTCTCTCTCTCTCTCTCTCTCTCTCTCTCTCTCTCTCTCTCTCTCTCTCTCTCTCTCTCTCTCTCTCTCTCTCTCTCTCTCTCTCTCTCTCTCTCTCTCTCTCTCTCTCTCTCTCTCTCTCTCTCTCTCTCTCTCTCTCTCTCTCTCTCTCTAAGGACTTCGCAAGCCTAGAAAAAATACAAGACTGGCTTCGTGGTTCTACTGTGCAAGGTTACAGAACACGATTCGCAGGTGTTTCAGGAGCGGTTAGTGTCTTGAGATGGGTCGTTTAAAGGGTTTACATGTATTTGAACTATATGCTTCGGGAAAACGATGTGCTGGTATTTCAAGCTGCTTTTTAATTTTACAACAAAGGAGACAGCTTAAGGGCACACAAAAGAGGAAACAGTAATAAAAAAAGCCCGCTACTCTTTGCTCCAAAAAAGAATCCAAAGAGGTGGCCGGAAGAGGGGTAGAGGGAGCTTTGTGAAATGATTTGGTTAGTTAAGATAAAAAAGCTTGTGGTTAGTCTTCTCTGGGCTTCATGTGGCTAAGGAACAAGGCTTATTTCTATATATATGTGGTTAGTGATTGTGCAGAGTTGGGGGGAAAGAATAACAAGATTGACTCCCGTACATACGTGTTTGGACTCTGCAAGGTTAGAGAAACGATGCGCAGATGTTTTATATGTCTTTAGGGAGTTAAATGAAAGGACATAGTGAGGGAAAGGCCTTGGCGTGGTTAGATAACAAGACTGTCTTCCATACATACGGGTTTGGACTCTGCAAGGTTAGAGAAACGATGCGCAGATGTTTAATTAGATGTCTTTAGGGATTTAAAGGACATGGTGAGGGAAAGGTCCTTGGCGTGGTTAGATAACAAGACTGTCTTCCATACATACGGGTTTAGACTCTGCAAGGTTAGAGAAACGATGCGCAGATGTTTTATATGTCTTTAGGGAGTTATAAATGAAAGGAACATGGTGAGGGAAGGGCCTTGGTGTGGTTAAACAATAAGACTGACTTCCATACGTGTGTTTAGAGACTCTGAAAACCATAGAGATAATGATTTGAATATATTTTAGGAGAATTTGTGATTTGAGAAAGCTTGATTGAAGGGTTGACATGTGTTCGAATGAGGTGGATAACGTGGATAGGACACAATAATAACGTCCTTTCATGTGTAGTTAGACTCTAGTACGAGGTGAACGATTTTCAGGTATTTTTTTTATAAGCGCAATGAGTTAGTTTAGAAGGATTGATAAAAAGGATGAGGTTAGTGTTATTCGCGTTCGTGTTAGCGGAAAATAATACTGGGTACCCTTAACATGTGGCTAGACTCGACTACAAGGTTAAAGAAAACAATTTGCAGGTGTTTTTATAAGCGCAATGAGTTAGTTTAGAAGGATTGATAAAAAGGATGAGGTGAGTGTTATTCGCGTTCGTGTTAGCGGAAAATAATACTGACTACCCTTATGTGGCTAGACTCGACTACAAGGTTAAAGAAAACAATCTGCAGGTGTTTTTACAAGCGCAATTACTTAGTTAAGGAGGTTTAATAAAAGGATATGGTTAGTGTTATTGGCGTTCGTGTTAGCAGAAAATAATAACGACTACCCTTATGTGGCTAGACTCGACTACAAGGTTAAAGAAAACAATCTGCAGGTGTTTTTACAAGCGCAATTACTTAGTTAAGGAGGTTTAATAAAAGGATATGGTTAGTGTTATTGGCGTTCGTGTTAGCGGAAAATAATACTGACTACCCTTATGTGGCTAGACTCGACTACAAGGTTAAAGAAAACGACTTGCAGGTATTTTTAAAAGCGCAATGACTTGGTTTAGGAGGTTTAATAGAAGGATATGGTTAGTGTTATTGGCGTTCGTGTTAGCGGAAAATAATACTGACTACCCTTATGTGGCTAGACTCGACTACAAGGTTAAAGAAAACAATCTGCAGGTATTTTCACAAGCGCAATTACTTAGTTAAGGAGGTTTAATAAAAGGATATGGTTAGTGTTATTGGCGTTCGTGTGGCTATACTTTGCTGCGAGGTTACAGAAAACAATTTGCGATGGTTTAAAATGCGACCTTGTAAAAATCTAATGAAAGGGCTTACGTGTTTTGAAATGATTTGGTCAAGTGTTCAGGGCATTCAAGTGGTTAGAGAGGACTGACTTTCACGGGTATTTGATGGGTGACTGTACAAGGTTACGGAATAGGAGTTGCGGATGTTTTAAGATACGAATTGACTCTAGTGGATAGTGGATAAGTGAAAGATAAAAGTGGACAAAAGAGAGGATAGCATGATATAGGTGGATAGAAGATAGTATAGTATGATATTATGGAGCAGTAAGTAGCGGGCTTTTTTTCATTATTTTTTTTTTCCTTGTGGCTTTGAACTTGTCTCCTTTGCTGTAAAAAAAAAAAGTAAATGACATGAATGGGCATTGAATGATTTAAATGGCAGTGAATGAATGATGAACGAGTATGCAGAAGCGAGGATTCATAGGCAAACTCAAGTACCCTTTTGCTGTTAGATGAAAGGTTACAGATATTTTCAGTGGGCTTTAGCAAGTTTAGTTAAAGGATATGGTGAGTGTCCTTGGATTTCACGTGGCTGGTTAACAAGAGCGACTTCCATTAATAGGTGGATAGAGAAGGCTAGATAGATAGATAGATAGATAGATAGATAGACAGATAGATAGATAGATAGATAGATAGATAGATAGATAGAGATAGAGATAGAGAGAGAGAGAGAGAGAGAGAGAGAGAGATATAGATATTTGAAGAAGGTTCGTGACTTGAAAAGGTTTGACAAAGGGTTTTAATGCATTCAAATTCTATAGAGAGCATTTCTTAGCTACACGAGACTGGGGAACAGGATCAAATTCTATGCATATGTTATTAATGACAAGATCAAAACAAAGAATCAGACATTTTTAATATCGTATGAGACTCTGGGATATTAGCTTTAAAGGGTTTCCAAGCATCTACGTCGTTAAGAAATGAGATCGAATTCCTTAATACAGAGTTAGTGATTTCAAATGGCTAAGAGAAGGATCCAGTAAGTATGTTGTATAGGATTCCAAGCATCTATAAGGTTGGTGTTCCTCGCATCTATATCGTTAGGAAATGAGATCGAATTCCTTTATATAGAGTTAGTGATTTCAAATGGCTAAGAGAAGGATCCAGTAGTATGTTGTATAGGATTCCAAGCATCTATAAGGTTGGTGTTCCTCGCATCTATATCGTTAGGAAATGAAATCGAATTCCTTTATATAGAGTCGGTGATTTCAATTGGCTAAGAGAAGGATCCAGTAGTATGTTGTATACGGTTTCCAAGCAGCTATAAGTATAAGGCTGGTGTTCCCCGCTTCCATGTCGCCAGGGAATGAGATCAGATTCCTTTATATAGAGTCGATGATTCCAATTGGCTAAGAGAAGGATCCAGTAGTATGTTATATAGGATTCCAAGCATCTATAAGGTTGGTGTGCCTCGTTTCTACGTCGTTAGGGAATGAGATCGAATTCCTTTACATAGAGTTCGTGATTTCAGTTGTCTAAGAGAAGGATCCAAGATTACTGTATAAGGTTTCCAAGCATCTATAAGTATAAGGTTGATGTTCCCCGCTTCCACGCCGTTAGGGAATGAGATCAGATTCCTTTATATAGAGTCGGTGATTTCAATTGTCTAGGAGAAGGATCCAAGATTGCTGTATAAGGTTCCCAAACATCTATAAGTATAAGGTTAATGTTCCCCGCTTCCACGTCGTTAGGAAATAAGATCGAATTCCTTTATATAGAGTTCGTGATTTCAATTGTCTAGGAGAAGGATCCAAGATTGCTGTATGAGGTTCCCAAACATCTATAAGTATAAGGTTAGTGTTCCCCGCTTCCACGTCGTTAGGAAATAAGATCGAATTCCTTTATATAGAGTTCGTGATTTCAATTGTCTAGGAGAAGGATCCAAGATTGCTGTATAAGGTTCCCAAA
>NC_066562.1:5000100-5045100 GCF_024679095.1 Eriocheir sinensis
GTGGTGGTGGTGGGGTGGGGGGTGGGGGTGGTGGGGTGGTGGTGGTGGGGTGGTGGTGGTGGGGTGGTGGTGGTGGGGTGGTCGTGGTGGTGGTGTGGTGGTGGTAGTGGTGGTGTGGTGGTAGTGGTGGTGGTGGGGTGGTGGTGGTGGTGGTGGCGGTGGTGGTGGTTGGTGGTGGTGGTGGTGGTGGACGTGGGGGTGGTGGAGGTGGCCGTAGTGGTGGTGGTGGTGGTGGGGGTGGGGGTGGAGGTGGTGGTGGTAGTTGTGGGGGGGGGGGTGGTGGTGGTGGGTGGGGTGGTGGTGGTGGTAGTGATAGTGGTGGTGGTGGTAGTGGTGGTGGTGGTGGGCTGGTGGTGGTGGTAGTGGTAGTAATGGTGGTGGTGGTGGTGGTAGTGGTAGGGGTGGTGGTAGTGGTGGTGGTGGCAGAGGTGGTAATGGTGGTGGTGGTAATGGTGGTAGTGGTAGTGGTGGTAGTGGTGGTAGAGGTAGTGGTGGTAATGGTGGTGGTGGTAATGGTAATAGTGGTAGTGGTGGTGGTGGTGGTGGTAGAGGTGGTAGTGGTGGTAGTGGTGGTAATGGAGGTAATGGTGGTAGTAGTGGTGGTGGTGGTGGTGGTACAGGTGGGCACCTTCACCAAACTTCAACTCCCGCGGTGAAAGTGCTATGCCAGACACACAGTGAGAGTGAGGGCCACCTTCATCACCACCGTTTCCCTGCACCCACACACACCGCCACTCACCACCATCCCCACCCAGACGCACACCACGGCCCGCGCACACACCTGGGCATCCTACAGGGGGGCACGGATGCAGGCAGAGGGCGGGGGGACGGCGCGGAGGGTATGGGAAGGGCCGGGGAGGGAAGGACGCGAGCCGAGTTAGGGGTCACAGTCTCCCGTCCGAACGTTTCCCGAGGTGGTCAAACAACATATTGGGAGATTAAACTTGAACACTCAGGGTCATTGGAGCTGTGGCCTCGCTTACCCCTCCCCCCTTACCCCCGATCCTCCTCCTCCTCCTCCTCCTCCTCCTCCTTCTTCTTCTTCTTTTTCTTCTGCTTCATCTTATTCGATCCTGTTTTGATACGGGTTCATTTATACTCAGAGTGAAGTCTTGCGAGAGAGAGAGAGAGAGAGAGAGAGAGAGATACCCCTCCCCTCACACTCTCTTATCCAGCTCCATCCTCTCCTCATCAACATTCTAAATCCTACGCCATCACTCCAACCAATCCTTCACCCGTATCCTTCTCATCCCACAGGACTCTTCAACATCTCGGGGGACATGTGGAAGGAGCAGCGACGGTTCCTACACGACAGACTGAGATCTATGGGCATGAAAACGACAGGACTGGGACGCGATCAGATGGAAGTAAGAATCATGGTAAGGGAACGAAGATAGTGTGTGTGTGTGTGTGTGTGTGTGTGTGTGTGTGTGTGTGTGTGTGTGTGTGTGTTCTTTGTTTTCTTCTCCTCTTCCTCCTTTTTTCTCCACCTCTTTCTTCTTCCCTTTCCTCCTCCTCCTCCTCCTCCTCCTCCTTGGTTCTTTTCTTCTTCTTCTCCCTTTTTTCTTTCTTCTTGTCTTCTTTTTCCTCCTCCTCCTCCTCCTCCTCTTGCATCTTCTCTTTTTTGTTTTTGTCTTAATTTTTTTTCTTCTTCTTCTTCTTCTTCTTCTTCTGCTTAATCTTCTTGGTCTTCCAGTTTTTGCTCCAGTTCCTCTTCTTCCCTGTTCTTGTTCATCTTGTTCTAGTTACTTGTCTTCTTTGTTTTCTTTTTTTTTCTTTCTTATTCTTGTTTTTCTTCCGGTTCTTTCTCTTCTTGTTCCTCTTCTTCTTCTTGTTCCTCTTTTTCTTCTTGGTCTTGTTTTCTGTTTTTTGTGGTTCCAAGTTTTCTTTCCTTTTCTTTATATTTTTTTAATTCTTTGTCTTCCATTCTTGTCTTTCTCTTCTTCCATTTGTCTTCTTCGTTGTTGTTGTTGTTTTGTTGGTCTCCTCCTTCACCTCCCGTTCCTCCTTCTCCACCTCTTCCATCTCCTCTTTATCAGCCCTTCATTTTCTTTATTTCTTTGTTTTTCCTTTCCTTTCTTGTCTTTCTCCTCTTCTATTTTTCCTCTTCTTTGTCGGTTTCCTTCCTTCATCTCCAGTTCCTTCTTCTCCTCCTCTTTATCAGCCCTTCTTTTTCTTTATTTCTTTGTCTTTCCTTTCCTTTCTTGTCTTTCTCCTCTTCTATGCTTCCTCTTCTTTGTCGGTTTCCTTCCTTCATCTCCAGTTCCTCCTTCTCCACCTCCTTCATCCCCTCCTCACCGGCCCTTCTTTCTCTCCCCCATCAGAGTGAGGTCAAATGCCTCCTGCACTGTCTCCTCTCCGGCAAGGGCAAGGCTATGGACATCGGGGAGCTTCTCTGCAACGCCGCCACTAACGTCATCTGCAGCATCCTAATGTCCGTCCGGTTCAAGCCTAGCAATCCCAGCTTCATACGCTTCATGGAGCTCTACGATGAAGGGTTTAAGCTGTTCCTGAAGTGCGATATCACCAGCTACATCCCAGTGAGCCGCTTCATCCCCTCCGTGCGCGCCAACTTTCAGAAATTGATGTTTAGTCGCGATAAGTCCAGGCAGATGATTAGCGGGATCATTAAAGAGAGGAGGGAGACGTTTGACCCGAGCACCACTGGCGGGGATATCCTGGACTGTTACTTGCTGGAGGAACACAAGGCGAAGGAGGAAGGCCGCGTGTTGTATGAGGGGAAGGACTTTGGTGAGTGTTGCTGTTTGTTGTGTTGGTGTGTGTGTGTTTTTGTTTGTGTGTGTGTGTGTGTGTGTGTGTGTGTGTGTGTGTGTTATGTATTTTTCTAGTTTAGGGGAGGAGTTTGGTGAGGCCTGTGTTTGTGAATGTGTGTGTGTGTGTGTGTTTCTAGTTTTAGGGGAGGAGTTTGGTGAGGCCTGTGTTTGTGAGTGTGTGTGTGTGTGTGTGTGTGTGTGTGTGTGTGTGTGTGTGTGTGTGTGTGTGTGTTTCTAGTTTTAGGGGAGGAGTTTGGTGAGGGCTGTGTTTGTGAGCGTGTGTGTGTGTGTGATATGTTTTTTTTCTAGTTTTAGGGAAGGAGTTAGGTGAGGGCTGTGTTTGTTTGTGTGTGTGTAGTTTTTATTTTTTATTAATCTAGTTTTATGTACTAACAACCAAATCAACTGAGGATACATACATACACACATACATGTAAACAAATATACGTACACACACACACACACACACACACATCACTACCCCAACCTAACCTAACCTAACCCACCAAACCCAACTCGACCCTACCCAACCATACCCAACCTAGCCTCCACCAAACCTTCCCTACCCAACCTAACCCAACCCAACTCAACCCTACCCAACCATACCCAACCTAGCCTCCACCAAACCTTCCATACCCAACCTAACCCAACAACCTAAATTCGCACAACCAAATCCAACCTCACTTCCCGCACAAACTCCATCTCCACAACCCAACCTAACCTAACCTAACCTACCAAATCCAACCATACCCAACCTAGCCTCCACCAAACCTCGTCAACCTTACCCAACCCAACCTAACTTCTCACAACCAAATCCAACCTCACTTCCCGCACAAACCCCATCTCCCCAACCCAACCTAACCTAACCTATCAAACCCAACCATACCCAACTTAGCCTCCACCAAACCTCATCAACCTTATCCAACCCAACCTAAATTCTCACAACCAAACCCAACCTCACTTCCCGCACAAACCCCATCTCCCCAACCCAACCTAACCTCGCGCTCTCCCTCACGCTACCACCACCACCACGACTCTGCCTAACCTCTCCTAACCCTCTCCCTCTCTCCCTCCTACAGACCGCCAGCTCGTTCAGGTCATCATGGACATGTTCAGCGCTGGCGAGGAGACCGTGAGAACCTGCCTGCTGTGGACCTTCGTGTACCTTCTGCGCCACCCGGAGGTCATGGCGAAGGTACAAGAGGAACTGGATGCCGTGATTGGGCGCTCAAGAATGCCTTCCCTGGACGACCAACCCCATTTGCCATACGCCGAGGCCACGGTATGTGAGGTCCTCCGCCATTCCACTGTCGTTCCACTTGGCTCCTTCCACGCAACCACCAGAACGACATCGCTAGGAGGGTTCACCATTCCCGAAGGCACCAATGTCATCCCACTCCTCTTTGCTTGTCACATGGACGGGAAGCTGTGGGAGGACCCGGAAAAATTCGATCCCATGCGGTTTATCGATTCTGAAGGCGGATTGAAGAGACCCAAGCAGTTTATGCCCTTCGGCACGGGCAGGAGGATGTGTCTGGGGAACGTGCTGGCGCGGAGTGAGTTGTTCCTGTTCTTCACTTCAATTCTACACGTCTTTGATCTCGCGTTGCCGCCCGGAGAGCCGCTGCCGACCCTTGAAGGAAGGCTCTGTTCGACGTACTCACCGAAGCCCTTCAAGGTGGGTGATTTGGGCCTTTCGCTTTTTTTTTTTTACAATAAAGGAGACAGCTCATGGGCACAAAAAAAGGAAATAATAATAAAAAAAGGCCGCTACTCGCTGCTCCTACAAAAAAAAAAAAAAAAAAAAATCAAAAGAGGTGGCCGAAAGAGAGGTCAATTTCGTGTGTGTGTGTGTGTGTGTGTGTGTGTGTGTGTGTGTGTGTGTGTGTGTGTGTGTGTGTGTGTGTGTGTGTGTGTTAAATCTCTCTAATTTTTCGTGACTCTGTCTGTCTGTGAGTGTTTTTGACCGACTGATTATATATATATATATGCATCTCTCTCTCTCTCTCTCTCTCTCTCTCTCTCTCTCTCTCTCTCTCTCTCTCTCTCTCTCTCTCTCTCTCTCTCTCTCTCTCTCACTGGCGTCACTGTTCCCAATCTTTCCAATCAACCCGGCGCCACTTTTTTTGCTCAATATTTGTCCTCACTCTCTCTCTCTCTCTCTCTCTCTCTCTCTCTCTCTCTCTCTCTCTCTCTCTCTCTCTCTCTCTCTCTCTCTCTCTCTCTCTCTCTCTCTCTCTCTCTTTAATTAACACATCTCTCTCTCTCTTTCGCAGGTCAGTTTCCTCTCAAGAGAAGTCTCGGGCATCGGACAAATGAATAACCGACCTTATGAATTCCGTGCGGCTGGCTTATAATATTCTGCACACCCTTATGGACGCTACAGGGGGGTGGGGGGGTAGGGGAGAGGGGAGGTTGGGGGGGTAGAAGGGGTAGGGGAGGGAGAGGAGGGGGAAGAAAAGAGGGGGTTCAGTCCTCCATACCCCTTTTCTTTCTCTTTTTTTCTTTGTTATTTTTTTTCTATATGTAAGATTGTTGTGTTTTTCCGTTGCCAAAGATCCGCGTGTGTGTGTGTGTGTGTGTGTGTGTGTGTGTGTGTGTGTGTGTGTGTGTGTGTGTGTGTGTGTGTGTGTGTGTGTGTGTGTGTGTGTGTGTGTGTGTTTTGTTTTTGGTTAAGAAGAAAAGCATTTGTTTGTCCTAGCTTAAGTTTGGTTTGGTTTGGGATTCTGTGATATGGTGTGTGTGTGTGTGTGTGTGTGTGTGTGTGTGTGTGTGTTTCGATTTCTTAACTCTGTCTGTCTATCCGTCTGTCTGTCTGTCTGTCTGTCTGCATTTATTTCACTTCTGTTTACTCATCCCAACTTCACTTCATCCAGTCTCACTTCATTTATCATGTCTCCTCTTTACTTCACTTCACTTCGCTTAACTTCACATAACTTCACCGAGTCTAACTTCGCTTCACTGCACTTCACTTCACCTAACATCACTTCACTTCACTTCACTTCACCTAACATCACTTCACTTCACTTCACCTCACATTTAAATTTCACTTCATTTAACAGCGCCTTCACCCCATCTCACACTACATCCATTCACCTCACTTCACTAGACCTAAATTAACTTAACCTCACTTCACATCACTTCACTTCACTTCATTTTCACTTAACCAGACATAATCTGTCCACACATCACTTCACTTCACTTCACTTCATTTCACTTCACCTAACAAAACCTATCCTAATATCACCTCATCTAACCTCACTTCACATCACTTCACTTCACTTCATCCCCACCTCCCACTTACAAACTGCTCTCTCTCTCTCTTAAATGGCCTCTGTATATATAATTCAGCCTTGAGAAAACACGAGAAGTTGCAAAATGATAGAATGTGTAAGTGTGTCTGTCTGTCTGTCTGTCTGTCTGTCTGTCTGTCTGTCTGTCTGTCTGTCTGTCTGTCTGTCTGTCTGTCTGTCTGTCTGTCTGTCTGTCTGTCTGTCTGTCTGTCTGTCTGTCTCTCTCTCTCTCTCTCTCTCTCTCTCTCTCTCTCTCTCTCTCTCTCTCTCTCTCTATCTATCTATCTATCTATCTCATTGTTGCACACTCCTGACTTGCTCAAAACTCTGCTCAAGGATCGTGTAGGGGGCCATTGCTAGCGCCCAGGTCCCTCCCAGTACGATAAGGTTGACCCATTATTATAGTGTTAAGTGCCCTCCCATTACCCTTTACTAGTGTCTTAAGGCCACGCTTCCACTGTGGAGGCGGAGAACTAAACTGAGAAAGATATCTGAGAGTGTTTTTGTCACCCTTGTTTTGTTACCCCGTTGGTGAGATGAAATGGTGACTGGAGGTGGAAGGTGAGTGTTGAAGATGATAAGGTGAGTATATTAGGTTAGGTAAGGTAAGATTAGGTTAGTTAGGTAAGGTTAGGTAAGGTTAGATTAGGTCAGGTTTGGTAGGGTAGGTTAAGTATGTTTGGTTAGGTTAGGTTAGGTTGGTTAGGTTAGGTTAGTTAGGTTAGGTTAGGTATGTTAGGTTTGTTATATATGTTATGTTAAGTTAGGTTGAGTTAGGTTAGGTTAGGTATGTTAGGTTAAGTCGAAGCATCAGAAGAATTAGGAAATGCAAGATCTACTACTAATTGAAATATTGAAGGAGAAGTTTTATGAATGAGAGAATCAGACCGCTTAGGAAATACCAGATATACTGATAAGATTCTGATAAGATTCTAATTGGAGGACGAATGAGATGAATAGGAAATGAGTCAACTGAAGCTCTTAGCAAATACAAAATCCACAAATAAGATCTTGATTAGAGAAAGTAAGCGAATATCAGTTTGTGAATAACATGAATAAGTAACGAGCCTCAGCGCTGAACGAATGAAAGGTGTGGTAATGAGATGTTAATTAGCGGACGAAGGTGAGCCCCGAATCGGTAAATGGCGGACAGGTGAAGGTAAAGGTGAGTGAGAGTGTGTATGTGTATGTGTATGTGTGTGTGTGTGTGTGTGTGTGTGTGTGTGTGTGTGTGTGTTTACAGTAAAGGAAACTGTTCAAGGGGAAAAAAAGGAAACAATAATGAAAAAAAAAGCCCGCTACTCACTGCTCCTACAAAAGAGTCCAGAGGAGTGGCCGAAAGATAGGTCAGTTTCGGCAGGAGAGGTGTCCTGATACCCTCCTCTTGAAAGAGTTCAAGTTGTATGCAGGAGGAAATACAAATGAAGGAAGATTGTTCCAGAGTTTATCAGCGTGAGGGATGAAAGAGTGAAGATGCTGGTTAACTCGTGCGTAAGGGATTTGGACAGTAAAGGGATGAGTTTGAGTAGAAAGTCGTGTGCGGCGAGGCTACGGGAGGGGGTAAGCATGCAGTTAGCAAGTTCAGAAAAGCAGTCAGCGTGAAAATATCGATAGAAGATAGAGAGGCAACATGGCGGCGGAATCTAAGAGGTAGAAGCCCTTCTTAGGCACAGGCTGTATGAAGGAGTACTTCCAGCAGGAAGGAAAGGTAGATGTTGATAGGCAGAGACGAAAGAGTTTGACCAGGCAGGGTGTCAGCACGGAAGCACAGTTTTTAAGGACAATAGGAGGCACTCCATCAGGTCCATAAGCCTTCTGAGAGTTGAGGCCAGAGAGGGCATAGAAAACATCATTATGAAGAATTTTAATAACAGGCATAAAGGAGTCGGAGGGGGGATGAGTTGGAGTAATATGCCCAGAATCGTCCAGAGTGGAGTTGTTACGGAAAGTTTGAGCGAAGAGTTCAGCCTTAGAGGTAGATGAGACGGCAGTGCTGCCGTCAGGGTTAAAGAGAGGAAGGAAAGAAAAAGTGAAGTTGGAGGAGATGTTTTTGGCTAGGTGCCAGAAGTCTCTGGAACAATTAGAGAAAGCAAGGTTTTGACATTTACTATGGATGAGAGAGCTTTTGGTAAGTCGAAGAATAGATTTGGCACGATTCCGGGCGGAAATGTAAAGATCATGGTTAGCAAGAGTGCGAAGGCTCTGGAGTGTGTGTGTGTGTGTGTGTGTGTGTGTGTGTGTGTGTGTGTGCCAAAGCGTGCAGCGTCAACACCAATCTGAATGACCTTTGTGACGAGGAAGGCGCCACCAGTGCCCGGCATCACTTCACCGAGCGTCCGTACTCGTCCAGGGGCAAAGGCAGCCCTTGATCAGCCAACCCGTAGCCTCGAGGCGGAGCACAAGAAACACTGTAACCAACAACGGCTTCAATAAGCGAACTAATGTAACTCGAGTAGCCAAAAACAAGCCACGAACGCACGCAACTTAATGCCCAAACGGGACGAATTTTGGGCCTACATTTCGGAAGAGAAGATGAAAATAACGGTCTACCTATTCAAGCGAGGCGATGCAGGACAGACATTGGCAGGAGTTTCATCTCACACCGAGTCATCTCCGCCACTGGAACAACCTCCCTGGAGAAGTAATAAGTGGAGCAACCATCAACTCCTTTATGAAGAATCCCAATGTCCGTTACTTCGTCGGAACGGGAATAAAAGATTGATTTAGAAGCTTTAGATAGACAGGAAAGTAAAGCTATAGGGCGGTAGTTTGAGGGATTGGATTTATTGTTTTCTCTTCTCTCCCTCTTCTCCTTTTCTCTTCCTCTTTCCATCCCGTCTTTCTCTTCCTCGCCTTCACCAGAGGAAGTCACCAGCGCGGGCAACCTTGTAATGAGCCAATAGGATTTCACTCATCTGCGCATCCTATTTCCCTTAACTGAACGTGCTTACCTCTTCTCTCCCTCTTCTCTTCTCTCCCTCTTCTCCTTTCCTCTTCCTCTTTCCATCCCGTCTTTCTCTTCCTTCCCTTCACCTGAGAAAATCGCCACCACTCGTATGCGCATCCCTATATTATCCTTACCTGTCCTCAAAGCTGCAGGTGACGGGGTGCTACGGTGCTGGCTGTGGTGGTGGCTGCAATGTGGTGATGTGAAACCGTTCCTCCTAACTAGAAGAGAGCGTTGGTCGTCCCTATCTGGAAAGGAAAAAGAGGCCCGTCAGAACTATAACATATCCAGTCACATTCAAATGATTTCTGTGGTTCCTCTTCTTTTTCTTCTTCTTCTTTCTCCTCCTCTTCCTCCTCCTCTTTACTCACATTCAAATGATTTCTGTGGTTCTTCTTCTTCTTCTTCCTCCTCCTCCTCCTCCTCTTTGCTCACATTCAAATGATCTCCGTGGTTCCTCTTCTTCTTCCTCCTCCTCCTCCTCCTCCTCCTCTTTGCTCACATTCAAATGATTTCTGTGGTTCCTCTTCTTCCTCCTCCTCCTCCTCCTCTTTGCTCACATTCAAATGATTTCTGTGGTTCCTCTTCTTCCTCCTCCTCCTCCTCCTCTTTGCTCACATTCAAATGATCTCTGTGGTTCCTCTTCCTCTTCCTCCTCCTCCTCCTCCTCCTCTTTGCTTTCTCTTATTCCTCCTTCCTTTCTTTATACCGTTTTTGTCTGTCTACCTGTTTTTTCTTCTAGTTTTTCCTCCTTTCACATTTCTTCCTCCTCCTCCTCCTCCTCCTCCTCCTCCTCCTTGTTTCTCTCTTATTCCTCCTTTCTTTCTTTATACCGTTTTTGTCTGTCCATCTGTTTTTTCTTCAAGATTTTCCTCCTTTCATCTTTCTTCCTCCTCCTCCTCCTCCTCCTCTTCTTCCTCCTCCTCTTTGCTTCTCTCTCTTATTCCTCCTTCCTTTCTTTATACCGTCTTTGTCTGTCTCTGTTTTTCTTCTAGTTTTTCCTCCTTTCATCTTTCTTCCTCCTCTCCTTCTTACCTCCTGTTCCTCTTGTTTCTTGGTCACCTCTTCTTCTCTCGTTTCTTCTTTCTACCTCCTCTCTCTCTCTCTCTCTCTCTCTCTCTCTCTCTCTCTCTCTCTCTCTCTCTCTCTCTCTCTCTCTCCCTATTTCTGCTCCATCATTCTCGACCTATTCTTCTCCTCCTCCTCCTCCTCCTCCTCCTCCTCCTCCTCCTCCTCTTACTCAATTCTTCCCTTCCCCTTCCCCTCCTCCTTCATCCCCTCCCCTCCTGCCTTTCATCTGCCATTTTTTTTTTCTTTTCTCTTTTCTTTTCTCCCTCTTCTCCTTTTCTCTTTCCCTTTTCATTTCGTCTTTTTCTTCCCTTTTCTTTCCACTTTTCGCCTCTTTCTCTCTCTTGTCTCTCCCTGTTCCTTTCTCTCCCTCTCTCTCTCTCTCTCTCTCTCTCTCTCTCTCTCTCTCTCTCTCTCTCTCTCTCTCTCTCTCTCTCTCACAACCTTGAAGACCTATCACAATATTTTCTTTTTTCTTTCTTTTCTTTGTTTTCTTTTGCCTTCTTTCGTTGTTGTTTTCTTTCTTCCTTTTTCATCTTAACTCTTTTCTATTTCTTTCATCTTCTTTATCTTTTTCATTTTCTTTCCTTCCCTTTTTTTTTAGTAACTTATTCTCTCTCTCTCTCTCTCTCTCTCTCTCTCTCTCTCTCTCTCTCTCTCTCTCTCTCTCTCTCTCCTTCCTCTTCTTTCTTTTCTTCCTTATTTCCTTCCTCTTCCTTCTTTTCTTCCTTTTTTCCTTCCTCTTCTTTCTTTTCTTCCTTTTTTCCTTCCTCTTTTTGCTTTTCTTCCTTTTTTCCTTCCTCTTCTTTCTTTCCTTCCTCTTTCTCTTTCCTCTTCTTTCTTTTCTTCCTTTTTTCCTTCCTATTCTTTCTTTTCTTCCTCTTTCTCTTTCCTCTTCTTTCTTTTCTTCCTTTTTTCCTTCGTCTCCTTTCTTTTCTTCCTTTTTTTCCTTCCTCTTCTTTCTTTTCTTCCTTTTTTTCCTTCCTCTTCTTTCTTTTCTTCCTTTTTTTCCTTCTTCTTTCTTTTCTTCCTTTTTTCCTTCTTCTTTCTTTTCTTCCTTTTTTCCTTCCTCTTCTTTCTTTTCTTCCTTTTTTCCTTCTTCTTTCTTTTCTTCCTTTTTTCCTTCCTCTTCTTTCTTTTCTTCCTTTTTTCCTTCTTTCTTTTCTTCCTTTTTTTCCTTCCTCTTCTTTCTTTTCTTCCTTTTTTCCTTCTTCTTTCTTTTCTTCCTTTTTTCCTTCCTCTTCTTTCTTTTCTTCCTTTTTTCCTTCTTCTTTCTTTTCTTCCTTTTTTCCTTCCTCTTCTTTCTTTTCTTCCTTTTTTCCTTCCTCTTCTTTCTTTTCTTCCTTTTTTCCTTCCTCTTCTTTCTTTTCTTCCTTTTTTCCTTCTTCTTTCTTTTCTTCCTTTTTTCCTTCCTCTTCTTTCTTTTCTTCCTTTTTTCCTTCCTCTTCTTTCTTTTCTTCCTTTTTTCCTTCCTCTTCTTTCTTTTCTTCCTTTTTTCCTTCCTCTTCTTTCTTTTCTTCCTTTTTTCCTTCCTCTTCTTTCTTTTCTTCCTTTTTTTCCTTCCTCTTCTTTCTTTTCTTCCTTTTTTCCTTCCTCTTCTTTCTTTTCTTCCTTTTTTCCTTCCTCTTCTTTCTTTTCTTCCTTTTTTTCCTTCCTCTTCTTTCTTTTCTTCCTTTTTTTCCTTCCTCTTCTTTCTTTTCTTCCTTTTTTCCTTCCTCTTCTTTCTTTCCTTCCTCTTCTTTCTTTTCTTCCTTTTTTCCTTCCTCTTCTTTCTTTTCTTCCTTTTTTCCTTCCTCTTCTTTCTTTTCTTCCTTTTTTCCTTCCTCTTCTTTCTTTTCTTCCTTTTTTCCTTCCTCTTCTTTTCTTTCTTCCTTTTTTTCCTTTCTCTCCTTTCTTTTCTTATTCTTTCTCTTTCCTCTTCTTTCTTTTCTTCCTTTTTTCCTTCCTCTTCTTTCTTTTCTTCCTTATTTCCTTCCTCTTCTTTCTTTTCTTCCTTTTTTCCTTCCTCTTCTTTCTTTTCTTCCTTTTTTCCTTCCTCTTCTTTCTTTTCTTCCTTTTTTCCTTTCTCTTCTTTCTTTTCTTCCTTCCTCTTCTTTCTTTTCTTCTTCTTTCTCTTTCCTCTTCTTTCTTTTATTCCGTTTTTTCCTTCCTCTTCTTTCTTTTCTTCCTTAAAAAAACAACAACACGCAACTCAAACTCAACCCGCGACAAGGAAAACGGAAACACTCGCTCAAAACAAACCCAAGGACAAAAAACAAAAGAAAAACAAAAGGTGTGGCGGACCACATCGAGTGTTTGTTCCCATTGTCAACAAATACTTCACTTCCATATGGAGGCACGGGCGAGGCGTCTCTAGTGTGTGCGTGTGTGTGTGTGTGTGTGTGTGTGTGTGTGTGAGTCAAGATGGGCAAACTTTCACTAATGGTCGGAGGAATATTCTGTCACCTCACCGACCTTGCCTCAGTGTGTGTGTGTGTGTGTGTGTGTGTGTGTGTGTGTGTGTGTGTGTGTGTGTGTGTGTGTGTGTGTGTGTGTGCACCCCCGAAGGACATGGAGGCACATACAGGTGAGCACTCTCCTGGTAACGTGCAGGTAAGGGCGGGCACACAGGTGGACGGCCGTGACCTGGCTGGACAAGACAACCCCCGCGACGCAGCGAGCGAGGCTGGAGAGGAAGGCGCCGGGCGGGGGATGGAAGACTGGCGGCGATGATGCATTTCCTCCTGCCTACGACTGAGGTTGATATTGTTAACCCGGTAGCAGCGACGGGCCAAATTTGTGGCTTTACCGTGTACCAGCGACGGGCCAAATTTGTGGCTTTACCGTGTACCAGCGACGGGCCAAATTTGTGGCTTTACCGTGTACCAGCGACGGGCCAAATTTGTGGCTTTACCTTGTATAAGCGACGGGCCAAATTTGTGGCTTTACCGTGTACCAGCGACGGGCCAAATTTGTGGCTTTACCGTGTACCAGCGACGGGCCAAATTTGTGGCTTTACCGTGTAGCAGCGACGGGCCAAATTTGTGGCTTCACCGTGTACCAGCGACGGGCCAAATTTGTGGCTTCACCGTGTACCAGCGACGGGCCAAATTTGTGGCTTCACCGTGTACCAGCGATGGGCCAAATTTGTGCCATGATATAAACCTTCCAAAATAGATGATGCATAAACTGATCACACATGCGTTGATATATATTATGAAATGGTTTGCGTGAGTGATGATTCTTTCTCATTATTTTGCTTAGAGGGGCCTTTAACCTAACCTAACCTAACCTAACCTAACCCAAGAAACATGGCCCCCGCAGCTACCGGGTTAAACGCTTCCACCTCCCACACCAACTACTTCCAAAGGCCAAAAAAGGAGATCAACCGAATTTTAACGACTGTGTCTTTAGGTTCATGGTACAGAAGAAGGGTCAGTCTACCACCAGAATCATAAAACTACCCAAGGAAATGACCCAAACTCTCATGAAAGCCTCGTCAAATATGTGAGATTGGGCACAAGAATGTTTAAAAGTATAGCCCTGAAGCCCGTGTTCTTATGGCCGCTATTATAAGACATCCTCGCTTCTCACAACAGATATTTCTAAAGGTCAAAGAGGGGATCAGTCGGGTTCTAATTAGTGTTTCTTGAGGTTCACGGTACAGAAGAAGGGTCAAACTACCACCGGGGTCATAGAACTACTACTGGAAATGCCCAAAACTCCTACGAAAGCCTTATCAAATATGTATTTCTATAGGTTCATGGTACAGAAGAAGGGTCAAACTACCGGGGTCCATCATACTAATACTGGAAATGCCCTACACAACCATGTCAAATATGTGTTTCTATAGGTTCATGGTACAGAGGAAGGGTCACACTACCACCGGGATCATAGAACTACTACTGGAAATGCTCAAAACTCCTACGAAATCCTTATCAAATATGTGTTTCTATAGGTTCATGGTACAGAGGAAGGGTCAAACTACCACCGGGGTCATAGAACTACTACTACTGGAAATGCCCAAAACTCCTACGAAAGCCTTGTCAAATATGTATTTCTATAGGTTCATGGTACAGAAGAAGGGTCAAACTACCACCGGGGTCATAGAACTACTACTGGAAATGCCCACAACTCCTACGAAAGCCTTGTCAAATATGTGTTTCTATAGGTTCATGGTACAGAGGAAGGGTCACACTACCACCGGGATCATAGAACTACTACTGGAAATGCTCAAAACTCCTACGAAAGCCTTGTCAAATATGTGTTTCTATAGGTTCATGGTACAGAAGAAGGGTCAAACTAGCACCAGGGTCATAAAACTACTACGAAATCCTTAGCAAATATGTGTTTCTATAGTTTCATGGTACAGAAGGGTCAAACTACCACCGGGGTCATAGAACTACTACTGGAAATGCCCAAAACTCCTACGAAATCCTTATCAAATATGTGTTTCTATAGGTTCATGGTACAGAGGAAGGGTCAAACTACCACCGGGGTCATAAAACTACTACTGGAAATGCCCAAAACTCCTACGAAATCCTTGTCAAATGTGTTTCTATAGGTTCATGGTACAGAGGAAGGGTCAAACTACCACCGGGGTCATAGAACTACTACTGGAAATGCCCAAAACTCCTACGAAAGCCTTGTCAAATATGTGTTTCTATAGGTTCATGGTACAGAGGAAGGGTCAAACTACCACCGGGGTCATAGAACTAATACTGGAAATGCCCAAAACTCCTGCGAAAGCCTTGTCAAATATGTGAACTTGGGTGACTGAATGTTTTAAAATACGACCCTTAGTAAAAGTCTCGCCCCTCAGTTCACAAGTTTGAAAAGCCTCTCGTGGAAGTTGCTGGGGTTTTCATTAACTGTTTTGTGATCCTGGTGGTAGCTGTACACGACCTCTCCACCATGAACGGAATAATCACCCATGAAAACATTGCTAATCTTCTCTGTGGGCTTGGGAAATAATAGTCATAATGGGACCCCAAGACGTATAACAATATGATACTTAGGGCCGCTTTCACAGTTAGTTTGTTTTGATCGTTACCACTGGCGGCGATCGACGCTATAGTTTTCCACGTGAAACTGGCCTATGGGGTAGTGGCGGCTGCAGAGGAGGCGAGAGGGGTTGAGAGTGTGTAGCAAGGTGTGGGGCTAGGCTAACCCCGCAGCCGCCACTACCCCATCGGCCAGTTTTACGTGGGAATACTATAGCGTCGATCGCCGCCATTGGTAACGATCAAAACAAACATTTCCAAAGCGGGAGTATCGAGACGCCTCTCCGCCCGATTTTGACCCTCTTTCGGCTACTCTATCAATCATTTAGAGGCCTCTTTTATAATCTCTATCCTGCCCTTGAGCGGCCGCCTGCACCGTACAAAGAGCGAGCGGGCATCTTGGAAAGGCGGCGACGATTCCTGGAAATGCCGGAGAGGGTGGGATAACAGCACCCTGACGAAGGAGAGAGTTTGGAGGGCTGCCAGCACGCGGGGGACGGCTGGCGTCGAGGACCCAAGGACGACCAGGGCCCCGGAAACGACCTGTACTGAACACTGAAGGGAGGGATTGGCGCCGTCCGGGGAATTACCGCGCCGCCACAAGTACGGGGTGAGGTGGACATAACTCGTACACGGTCACGAGACGCACAAAGGCCGTCTTGTCGAAGCAAAACATCGAGGAGAGTCTCGCTTCCTGCAGAAGAAAGAAATGGGACACTAACAACTGACGCAGCCATCTTGTGCCGGAATCCTCACGCGTGAAAATGCTGGGCGAGTTTTTAAATTGTTGAGTTGTCTGATGTAATTTTCTCGCCTCATAACAGTGTGTGGTGATTGTGAATATGTCTTGACTTTGTTGGTGAGGGTTTCCATGGCGAATATGATCATATTGAAAAGATATTAGCATGAAAAAATATTGTTGTGCCGAGTTTTTGTGTTCGTGGGAATCCCGTAAACAAACATGTGGGCAGTTCACGAGTCGCACAGCTGTGGACGCAACATGTTATAGTAAAGCCTGGTGACATTTGACGAGCAGAGAAAACCACCTAAAAATTACGAGTTAAAACACTCATCACTTGCAGAATTGGAAGTCCAAACAATCTAAACTGGTACCTCAAAGGAAGCCCACAGCCTAAGGAATGTTTTAGGCATTTGGGTTTGAGTCTTGGTGCAAAGCCTGATTTTTAAGAAATTTATTTATAAAATTGTACGGGCCGTGAACACCTCCTGTACGAGCCGTGACCCCCTGCTCACAAGCCGCACAGCAATTGAAAAAAAATAAAACTTCCTGTGGAGAAAAAATATCCTCTGGGGAAGCTCAACAGATACTCAGAGAGGAAGACTATTACCTGAGGAGTATTATGCACTCTTTGTTTTGTCTGTTCGGGCAAATGCAGATTTTTAATGAATATTTCCACACTAGTAGTTCGGGTTGTGTCCACCTCACCCTATTATTGGAGGCTGCGGGATGCCATACTTTTTTTTACAGTAAAGGAAACAGTTCAAGGGTAAAAAAATAGAAAACAATAATGGAAAAACAAACAAATCCCTCCTCCTATGAAAAAGAGTTGAGGAGCGGTCAAGAGAGGTCAATTTCGGCTGACAGGACACACGGTTTGGGGCACGCGCTGGAGCAGGCCGACGCGACGCTCCGTCCTCCCCTCTATCCCTCTACCTCCCCCTCCCTCCATCCTTTCTCCCTCCCTCGTGTCCTTCCCTCACACCTTCCCTCATACATAATCCACGTCTTGCACTGTCCCGCGACCCCGCTCTAGATCCTGTGTGTGTGTGTGTGTGTGTGTGTGTGTGTGTGTGTGTGTGTGTGTGTGTGTATGAGTCACACACACACACACACACACACACACACACACATAAAGTTTAACCCCCTCAATAAAACACGTCATAAAAACAACAAATATAAAAAAAATGAACAACAGCAACAATTAGGAAAAGGACCAAAGCGGATATGAAACAAAAAAGAAAAAAAGAAAAAGAAAAGAAGAGCTAAATAGATAGAGGTAGATGAATAGATAGATATAGATAGATAGATAGATAGATACGTAGACAGATAGAGACTAGTGGATATGAGACTCACGTGGACAAACAACAACAACAACAATAACAACAACAACAATGACAGCTAGATAAATAAAGATACAAAGATAGATAGATAGATAGATATTTTGTGTCTATTAACTTCACATGGACATCCTTCTACGCTCCCCTTCCTATCTTTATCTTGAACTATCTTTATCACAAGTACTTTTTTCTTTGTCTTTATTTCTCTCTCGAATTATCATCATTCTCTCATTTCTCTTACATTCATATCCTTCTACGTTTCCCTTCCTATCTTTATCTTGAACTATCTTTATCACACCTACTTTTTTCTTTGTCTTATTCTTTTTATTTCTTGGTCTCGAATTATCATCATTCTCTCATTTCTCTTACATTCATATCCTTCTACGCTTCCCTTCCTATCTTTATCTTGAACTATCTTTATCACACCTACTTTTTTGTTTATTCTTTCTTTATTTCTCTCTCTCAAATTATCGTCTTTCTCTTAATTCTCTTACATTCATATCCTTCTACGCTTCCCTTCCTATCTTTATCTTGAACTATCTTTATCACAAGTACTTTTTTCTTTGTCTGATTCTTTCTTTATTTCTCTCTCGAATTATCATCATTCTCTCATTTCTCTTACATTCACATCCTTCTACGCTTCCTTCATCTCTATCTTTATCTCTCTCTCTCTCTTTTGCTATTTCTCTATTCTTATTTCTCTTTCTCATTCTCTCTCTCTCTTTATCTCCTATTTTTCTCCCATCTGTCTCTTTTCCTATATTTCTCTCTCTCTCTCTCTCTCTCTCTCTCTCTCTCTCTCTCTCTCTCTCTCTCTCTCTCTCTCTCTCTCTCTCTCTCTCTCTCTCTCTCTCTCTTTTATCTCCTATCTTTCTCATATCTGTCTATTTTCTTCTATTTCTATCTGTTCTTATTCTCTCTCTCTCATTCTCTCTCTTTTTATCTAATATCTTTTTTATATCTGTCTTTTATCTCCTATTTCTATCTGTTCTTATTTGCTCTCTTTCTCTCATTCTCTCTCTCTCTCTCTCTCTCTCTCTCTCTCTCTCTCTCTCTCTCTCTCTCTCTCTCTCTCTCTCTCTCTCTCTCTCTCTCTCTCTCTCTCTCTCTCTCTCTCTCTCTCTCTCTCTCTCTCTCTCTCTCTCTCTCTCTCTCTTATCTTTCTCTTTTCTAATCTGTTTTCCCTCTTTTCATCATTCTTTTCTCTCTCTCATTATCTCCTATCTTTCTTATATCTGTTCTCTTTTCCTATATCTCCATCTATTCTTATTCTCTCTGTCTCACTCTCTCTCTCATCTCTTTTATCTTTCTTATTTCCTCTAACTCTCATTACAACAGGGATGAAAAATATGTGGCCTCTCTCACTCTCTCTCTCATCTCTTTTATCTTTCTTATTTCCTCTAACTCTCATTACAACAGGGATGCAAAATTTATGGCCTCTCTCACTCTCTCTCTCATCTCTTTTATCTTTCTTATTTCCTCTAACTCTCATTACAACAGGGATGAAAAATATGTGGTCTCTCTCACTCTCTCTCTCATCTCTTTTATCTTTCTTATTTCCTCTAACTCTCATTACAACAGGGATGAAAAATATGTGGTCTCTCTCACTCTCTCTCTTATCTCTTTTATCTTTCTTATTTCCTCTAACTCTCATTACAACAGGGATGAAAAATATGTGGTCTCTCTCTCTCTCTAATCTCTTTTATCTTTCTTATTTCCTCTAACTCTCATTACAACAGGGATGAAAAATATGTGGCCTCTCTCACTCTCTCTCTCATCTCTTTTATCTTTCTTATTTCCTCTAACTCTCATTACAACAGGGATGAAAAATATGTGGTCTCTCTCACTCTCTCTCTCATCTCTTTTATCTTTCTTATTTCCTCTAACTCTCATTACAACAGGGATGAAAAATATGTGGTCTCTCTCTCACTCTCTCTCTCATCTCTTTTATCTTTCTTATTTCCTCTAACTCTCATTACAACAGGTATGAAAAATATGTGGTCTCTCTCACTCCCTCTCTCATCTCTTTTATCTTTCTTATTTCCTCTAACTCTCATTACAACAGGGATGAAAAATATGTGGTCTCTCTCACTCTCTCTCTCTCTCATCTCTTTTATCTTTCTTATTTCCTCTAACTCTCATTACAACAGGTATGAAAAATATGTGGTCTCTCTCACTCTCTCTCTCATCTCTTTTATCTTTCTTATTTCCTTTTACTCTCATTACAACAGGGATGAAAAATATGTGGTCTCTCTCACTCCCTCTCTCATCTCTTTTATCTTTCTTATTTCCTTTTACTCTCATTACAACAGGGATGAAAAATATGTGGCCTCTCTCACTCTCTCTCTCATCTCTTTTATCTTTCTTATTTCCTTTTACTCTCATTACAACAGGGATGAAAGATTTATGGCCTTTCATGTACTACCTATGTTTTGCGCGGTGCCTCGAGCCATAAGCGTGTGGGAGGGATGGGGGGGTGGGGAGGAGCCTTCGCCTTTGCTGTCCTTCATCTTCCACCTTTGATTAGATAGTTTGTGTAGCTTGTCACAAACAGCCTCGGAAGGACTAGCTGTTTGTTCTTCCTTTGTGTTCCTTTGTGTTTCTTTGTACCCATAGCACTGCCCCGGCAACCACGTGCACAGCGGCAGGGACAGGATGAACGAAGGAAGCCTGAGGGAGTGGTGGGTGGGTGTGGTTGGGGGGGTTGGAGGGAGGGATATGATTGGGATGTGTGTGTGCGTGTGTGCGTGTCTCGTAAAATTGAAACTTACAAGAATGCATTACTGTTAAACTACTACTATTACTACTACTACTACTGCTGCTACCATTACTACTACTGCTACCATTACTACTACTGCTACTACTATTACTACTACTACTACTATTACTACCATTACTACTACCAATACTGCTACTACTATTATTACTACTACTACTGCTACCATTACTAATACCACTACTGCTACTACTACTACTACTGCTACCATTACTAATACCACTACTGCTACTACTACTACTACTGCTACCATTACTAATACCACTACTGCTACTACTACTACTACTACTACTATTACTACTACTACTACTTCTACTACGAAATAAAAAAAACGTAAAAAAATAGAATAAAAAAGACTGAAAAGGAAAGAAAAATAAAGAAAAGAAACCAAACAATTAAAGAGAGAGAGAGAGAGAGAGAGAGAGAGAGAGAGAGAGAGAGAGAGAGATTACTACACAGATTACCACCAGAGAGAGAGAGAAAAGAGAACCACCACCACCACCACCACCACCACCACCACCACCACCACCATCCTCCACAATTGACAGTAACCATTAATCGTTTTGCCGCCCAAGGACGAGACACACCCACGCCCACTTCCTCTGTACCAAACACTTATTTCTTATGCTACGTACCCATCTGTCCTTCCTACACACACACACACACACACACACACACACACACACACACACACACTCATGGCCACTCGGATATCAGAATCTTAACCTCATCTAAGTTAGGGCGCCGAAAATTAGGTAAGGACAATTTTATGGACGGCAGCGCACACTCAAACCATCTCGAGGACACACACACACACGCACGCACACACGCTCTTTCTCTCTTTCCTTCCTTCCTTCGTTTCTTCTTTCTTTAATTTTCACTCTCTCTCTTCGTGCATTTCTTTTTCTTTCTCTTTGCTGCCTTCCTTCCACTCTTCCTTCCCTCTCTCTCTCTCTCTCTCTCTCTCTCTCTCTCTCTCTCTCTCTCTCTCTCTCTCTCTCTCTCTCTCTCTCTTCGTCTGGCATTAGAAAGGGTTATATTCTTAATCATTTCGCCGCAAAAGCACACACATTTAATACTTTTGTTGGCGTTTTGGGCATTTCCAGGGGTAATTTTATGACCCTGGTGGTAGTTCGACCCTTCTTCTGTACCGTGAACCTAAAAAACCCCACATTTGACAAGGCTTTCATATGAGTATTCGGGCATTTCCAGGAGTAGTTTCATGACCCTGGTGGTAGTTTGACCCTTCTTCTGTACCATGAACCTAAAAACACACATTTGACAAGGCGTTCATAGGGGTGTTATGGGATTTCCAGGGGTAGTTTCATGACCCTGGTGGTAGTTTGACCCTTCTTCTGTACCATGAACCTAAAAACACACACATTTGACAAGGCGTTCATAGGGGTGTTTAGGGATTTCCAGGGGTAGTTTTATGACCCAGGTGGTAGTGTGACCCTTCTTCTGTACCATGAACCTAAAAACACACACATTTGACAAGGCGTTCATAGGGGTGTTTAGGGATTTCCAGGGGTAGTTTTATGACCCAGGTGGTAGTGTGACCCTTCTTCTGTACCATGAACCTAAAAACACACATTTGTTGAGGCTTTCATAGGAGTGTTGGGGCATTTCCAGGGGTAGTTTCATGACCCTGGTGGTAGTTTGACCCTTCCTCTGTACCATGAACCTAAAAAACACACATTTGACAAGGCTATCATAGGGGTGTTGTGGACATTTCCAAGGGTAGTTTCATGACCCTGGTGGTAGTGTGACCTTTCCTCTGTACCACGAACCTAAAAACACACACATTTGACAAGCCTTTCATTGAGGTGTTGGGGCATTTCCAGGGGTAGTTTCATGACCCTGGTGGTAGTGTGATCCTTCCTCTGTACCATGAACATAAAAAAACAGTCATGAGGACCCGATTAATATCTTTTTTGGCCTTTGAAAATAGCTGATATAAGAGGTGGAAGCCTTTAAAATTATTGAGCTAAGCCTCCCTCCCTCATAGCCAACCCAAGAACTGCTGGATAATTGACGCATGGGTGTGAGGGGACCAGGCATCCATCTCCACTAAAGGGATTCGAACCAGTTGTGTAGAGTCGAGCGCGCGAAGCAGTGAACCACGAAACAGACTCATCGCTATCTGCCTTCTTCCATACGAATGCTGGTTATGGAGAGTCAAATGAGTGTTTAGGTTTATTAGTGAAGTTAATGATGGGAGGTTTGGGCCTAGTTGGGGTTTCTCTCTCTCTCTCTCTCTCTCTCTCTCTCTCTCTCTCTCTCTCTCTCTCTCTCTCTTTCCTTCTTTCATTTTTTTTCTCTCTCCTTGCTTCCTTCTTTCATTTTTTTTCTTTCTTTCTCTCTCTCTCTCTCTCTCTCTCTCTCTCTCTCTCTCTCTCTCTCTCTCTCTCTCCTTGCTTCCTTCCTTTTCATTTTTTTTCTCTCTCTCTCCTTGCTTCCTTCTTTCATTTTCTCTCTCTCTCTCTCTCTCTCTCTCTCTCTCTCTCTCTCTCTCTCTCTCTCTCTCTCTCTCTCTCTCTCATTGCTTCTTCTCTTTCCTTCTTTTTTCTTTCTCTCTCTCTCTCTCTCTCTCTCTCTCTCTCTCTCTCTCTCTCTCTCTCTCTCTCTCTCTCTCATTAATTGCTTCTTTTTCTTTCCTTCTCTCTCTCTCTCTCTCTCTCTCTCTCTCTCTCTCTCTCTCTCTCTCTCTCTCTCGAAAATTTGAGTGCAAGAAGTTAAGTCCTGAATAAGTAAAGAAAGAGTCCATCTCACACGCCACTGGTAACATCTATAAACACACACAACATTAATACACTTCACTCTACCTTAATTCCGTCTCTGATCCTCTCCGGGCGGTAAAAATCCACTTTATTCCCTTGGAGCGCTGACGACACAACACCCCCCCTCCACTTTCTCAAAGACACTGGCGGTAAATCAACGTTGTTATATTATCGTACTCACCACACTGTGTTTACTTGTTTTGGCGCTTAACTATCGCCAAAAGACACCAGGAATCAACCATTTTAACCATAACTATAAATGAATCTAGTTAATTGGGGTCCAGGAAGCAGGTTTTAGGTCGGAAATCGTGAAATATGAGATGCTGAGTACGACAATATGGCGCTACATGCATCCCAGTTTCCCTAATATAGTCAGGGATACCAACACCCCAGAGTCATCTAATCATTTATAATCTACATATACTTCCTCTTATTTACATCAACAACACAACACAAGTTTATAGTCCATACTATCATATATTTAGGTAGTCAATGTGCATAATTGGCTGTAACGTATTGATATGTACAGTCTAGTAAAAAGGTTAGGTTGGTATGACAATGCTAGAATATATAAGGTGTTTCCCTATTGGTTACTGCCTTGTCAGGAATACCAACACCTCAGAGTCATCTAATCATATATAATCTACATGTATTTCTTCTTATTTACATCAACAATACAACGCAACAGTTTATATTGCATACTTCATTATATATTTAGGTAGTCAATGTGTGTATATGGCTGAAACTTGTTGATATGTATAGTATAGAAAAAAAAGATTAGGTTGGTATGACAATGCTAGAATTATAAGGTATTTCCCTATTGGTCACTGCTTTGTCAGAGGTACCAACACCACATACATTTCACTACGTAGGGAATATTTATTTACAAGAGCACTACGGTTTATTGTTTATATTAAATGGGAAGGTTTAAATATTACATCATGATATACTTAAGGCAGTCAGTGTGTGTAGGCTAAAAAGCGTTAATATGAAGAACCTAGTCTCCGTGTTAGGTTGGTAATGGTAATGCTTCGTTCTCTGAGGGCCGAATTCTTAAACTTATCGTCGCCAAAGTTCACATATTTGACAAGGCTTTCGTAGGTGTTGTGAGCATTTCCAGGGGTACTTTTATGACCCTGGTGGTAGTCTGAGCCTTCTTCTGTACCGTGAACCTAAAGAAACACTCATGAGAACCCGAATGATCTAATTTCCGGCCTTTGGATATTGTTTATGTGAGAAGCGAAAGCATTTGTGAGAACCGACCTGTCCCGTGTTTGAGGCAGCTTCGAACAGCGATTCATGGTCTTATATTTCTCGGTTGCTAAGTCTCGTATTCCCGCTAGTAATAAATGAATCACACTAACTTAACGGGTCTAAACACCATGTATATTGACTTTTAGCCGAGTGTTCTGTTCTCTTGATAATAATAAACGCCCATATCTGTTTCTTATCTTCAAATGTGGCTGTCTCGAACCATGATTCATCTCCGTTATTTTTCCATTGCCTATATTATGTCCTCTTGATAATAATAAGCGCCCATATCTGTTTCTTATCTTCAAATGTGGCTGTCTCGAACCATGCTTCATCTCCATTATTTTTCTATTGCCTATATTATGTCCTCTTGATAATAATAAGCGCCCATATCTGTTTCTTATCTTCAAATGTGGCTGTCTCGAACTATGATTCATCTCCATTATTTTTCTATTGCCTATATTATGTCCTCTTGATAATAATTACCGCCCATATCTGTTTCTTATCTTCAAATGTGGCTGTCTCGAACCATGCTTCATCTCCATTATTTTTCTATTGCCTATATTATGTCCTCTTGATAATAATAAGCGCCCATATCTGTTTCTTATCTTCAAATGTGGCTGTCTCGACCCATGATTCATCTCCACTCTCCTTCCATTGCCTAGTCATGAATTACCACCACTTATGAAAAAACTCTACCTCCAAACTACTTGCATTTATTTTTTAGACCTCTCAAAAGGGAGGGAGCGAGAGAGAGAGAGAGAGAGAGAGAGAGAGGCAAGACACGTAGCAATGGGTTCAAGTTCAAATTCAGATTCACCAAAGACACAGAAGTACATATATTTACTAATTTTCAACCTCAGAACTACTTATACTTATCCTTTTCGACCATAAAACCACTATCTGTCCATCTATCTATCTATCTTTTGTTACGAGTTGCCAGTTAGAAAAAGAGCAATATCGGATTCGCTGTAGATATCATAATACCGTTTCGTTACACATCACTGAAAAACATCTCCCTCAAAACTTCTTGCATTTAACTTTCAGACCTAAGAACAACATATATTTACTAATTTTCAACCTCAGAACTACTTATACTTATCCTTTTCGACCATAAAACCACTATCTATCCATCTATCTATCTATCTTTTTTTACGAATTAACATTTATAAGAAGAGCAACATTGGATTCGCTTTAGATATCATATTTCAAGCCAACTCTGCCCCATTATCACTTTTATTACGCATTATTATTATTATCATTATTATTATTATCATTATTATTATTATTATTATTATTATTACTATTATTATTAGCATATTATCATTATCATTATTATCTTTAGCTTATAATATGTATCCTAGGCTATTATATCACCGTTCTTAAGGAAGTAATGCCTATCTAGTTTTATTGTTATCATTATTGTTATCGTCATTGTTATCTTGGTCTAGTGTGTACCTGTTCTGAAATTTCATAGCCTAGTATGTCCGCCCATCCCCAATCACCTGTATCATCGAAACACTGAAATGATTGCAAATAAATGACAAACCAATAAATAAATAAAATCAGTGTGTTGTGTAGCTAAGTGTGTGGGTCAATGTCAATGTGAGTGTTTGTGATCTTGTAGTACATAAGTGTAAGTCTGTGTGCTTGTCTGCGTATGTGAAGAGGGTCCATGTTCATCTGTTGTTTGATCCGTGTTGTGAGGCCAGGCGTTCGAGTGTAATTGTTTGTACTGAACCTAACCGCCCTGGTGTTGATTTGTTCTATCCTATCAATGTGTCTGTAAATAAGAAGTAAGTAAGAAAACTCCAACAAGTCAACGTATTTTATTCTCTATCATAAGGATATCTTTAACCATGTAGCAGCGGCGGGCCAAATTTGTGCCATGATATAACCCCCCAAAATAGATGATACATAATCTGATCACAAATGCTTTGATATATATTATGAAATGGTTTGTGTGAGGGGTGATTTTTTCTCATTTTTCTCGCTTGGGGGGACCATTAAGAAACATTATCCCCGCTGCTACCAGGTTAATCTATAGTTTCAATCAATCAGTCAATGGGGGCATACGCCGGGGTGCGTGTCGCCTCGCTCACCCTACGACGTCACGCATAGGGGTCCCTCCGGTCAGGTCTCAATGCAAGCCCCCTTCCCATCCTGAGTACCTCCTGGTAAGATCTATCGACTTGCTCAATCCATGAACTCTGTGGGCGTCCCTTTGGCCTCCTCCCCTCGGGTTTGTCTATTACAGAGACAACATGATGAGCAGGGTCGCCTTCTGGGCAGCGTGCCACGTGCCCGTATAGCCGGAGTTGGCGTTGACGGACTATACTTTGCAAATCATGATATATTCTTAAAGAGGAGGAGGAGGAGGAGGAGGAGGAGGAGGAGGGAGATAGAGGATGATAGTAAATTGAAGGAAAGGAAATGAAAGTTTGATGAAGAAGGAGGAGAAGGAGGAGGAGGAGGAGGAGGAGGAGGATTAAAAAACTTATTATCATACAAAATCCCTTAGATCCAATTACTGGCCTCGTCTAACACTCTTTGCCATCAGATCCCTTTAGCAGCCTCGTCTAACAGAGTTCCTGGGCGTGAAGGTGAGCTTGCCGGGGCGTCTTCTCTCCATGTTTCGAGTGTCTGGGCGTGAAGGTGAGCCTGCAGGGGCGTCTTCTCTTCATGTTTCGAGTGTCTGGGCGTGAAGGTGAGCTTGCCGGGGCGTCTTCTCTCCATGTTTCGAGTGTCTGGGCGTGAAGGTGAGCTTGCAGGGCCGCGGCGTGAGGGAGATGTCGGATATGGGGTCGGCGCTGGGGTCGTGGTGGATGGCCCAGAGGAGCGGCAGCAGCATGGAGCCCTTGGGAACCCTGTAGCCCTCGATCTTCATGTCCTGGCGAAGGGAAGGGGTGGTTAAGGGGAAAGAAATGGTGGATAAGGGAGGTAGGAAGTAAAGGAGACGTGTAGACAGAGGTAAGATGATAAAAAATAGGTAAAAAATAGGTAAAAAATAGGTTAAAAAACGTATAAGAAAGAGAAACAAAGAAAAAAAAGAGACATACAAAAGAAATAAGAAAAATAAGCAGAAAATTCAAACTAAAACCGATATAGATAAGAAAGCATAGGTTAGGTAAGGTCAGGAAAGGTCAGGTAGGGTCCGTAAGGTCACGTAAGGTCAGTAAGGTCACGTAAGGGTAAGTAAGGTCAGTAAAGTCAGTTAAGGTCAGAAAGGTCAGCTAAGGTCAGTAGGGTCACGTAAGGGCAAGTAAGGTCAGTAAAGTTGGGTAAGGTCAGTAAGGTCACGTAAGGGCAAGTAAGGTCAGTTAAGTCAGTTAAGGTCAGGTGAGGCCAGTGCGATCAGCTAAGGTCAGAAAGCTCAGGTAAGGTCAAGCAAGGTCAGGTAAGTTCAGTAAGGTCAGTAAGATCAGATAAAGTCATGTAAGGGCAAGTAAGGTCAGTAAGGTCAGTTAAGGTCAGTAAGGTCAGTAAGGTCAGGTAAGGTCACTAACGTCAACCAGGCTACCTCCGTGACCCCGTGTGGAATGCCCAGGGGTAGGATGCAAGGCAGGCGTTGTGTCTCGTAGATAGAGGCGAGGGTGTAGGGCACTAGGTCACAACAGGTCAAGGTTAGTGGGTAACCTCTCTTATGCATCTCCTCGACTTCCCCATACACGCGCTCCTGAGAGAGAGAGAGAGAGAGAGAGAGAGAGAGAGAGAGAGAGAGAGAGAGAGAGAGAGAGAGAGAGAGAGAGAGAGAGAGAGATATCACTCACAAGGTTCTGGTGGTAAAAGAGCCAGGCAGGACGCGTATCAATGGGTTCAAGTTCAAATTCAGATTCACCAAAGACAAAGGCAAGAATTGGTTTACTAACAGAGTGGTGGATGAGTGGAACAGGCTTGGCGGTCATGTGGTGAGTGCCAATACGATAGACACATTCAAGAAGAGGTTGGATAAGTTCAGGAGTAGTGAGGTTAGGTTAGGTTAGGTTAGGTTAGGTGGGGTTAGGTGAGGTTAGGTGAGGTTAGGTGGGGTTAGGTGGGGTTAGGTGGGGTTAGGTGGGGTTAGGTGAGGTTAGGTGGGGTTAGGTGGGGTTAGGTGAGGTTAGGTGGGGTTAGGTGAGGTTAGGTGGGGTTAGGTGGGGTTAGGTGAGGTTAGGTGGGGTTAGGTGGGGTTAAGTGGGGTTAGGTGAGGTTAGGTGGGGTTAGGTGGGGTTAGGTTCACAGGAGCTGCCTTGTATAGACCTACCGACCTTATGCAGACTCCTTAGGTTCTCATGTTTTCCTTTTCTTCTTTTTTTCCTTTCTCTTTTTCTTCCTTTCCCTTTTTTCCTTTCTTCTTTTTTTTTTCTATTTCTTTTCTTCTTTTCTTTTTTATCTTATTCTTTTTTAATTTCGTTTCTTTTTCTTCTATTTCTTCTTCTTTTCTTCTTTTTCTTAATTTTCATTTCTTTTTCTTTTTTTCTTTTCAATTTTCCTTTTTCTTTTTTCTTTTTCTTTTCTTCTTTTTCTTCTTTTCCTTTCTCATTTTTTCTTTTTTTCTTTTTCTTTTCTTCTTTTCCTTTCTCATTTTTCTTCTTTTTTTTCTTTTCTTTCTGTTCTTCCTTTTCTTTTTCCTATGTTTTCTTTTCCCGTCTATTTTCTTCTTTCTTCTTTTCCTTTCTCTTTCTTCTTTTCCTTTCTCTTCTTTTTTTTCTCCTTATTCTTCATTTTTCTCCTTTTCTCTTTTCTTCTTTTCCTTTTTGCTTATCTTTTCCTTCTAAGCCCCGCCCACCAGCCACCTACAAGCTCCGCCCACTCCATTTAGCCCCGCCCCTTTTCTTCCCTAAGCCCCGCCTCCCTGGACAGCTCCCTCCCCCTTGCCTCACCGTCCTCCCCACACCCTCCCCCTATTCAACCAAACGGCCTTGACGAGTATGGTTCGTGTTTGTCTGTTCTTCTCTGGTCCTGGTACAGAGGGTAGGGTACACATACATACATACATACATACATACATACATACATACATACATAGATACATACACACATACATACATACATACATACATACATAACTCGATTTTTGTTAATTTGTAGTTTGATTCTTGTATTGCAAAGTGATTTCGTTTATGTTCTCTCTCTCTCTCTCTCTCTCTCTCTCTCTCTCTCTCTCTCTCTCTCTCTCTCTCTCTAATGACACAAGGTCACGCCAACTAAAATGACGCAACACACACACACACACACACACACACACACACACACACACTGACTGGAGCGTACCGTGTGTGTGTGTGTGTGTGTGTGTGTGTGTGTGAGATCATTCTCGACAATACAAAAAAAGAAGAAAGGATGAAGAGCCG
This sequence comes from Eriocheir sinensis, assembly GCF_024679095.1. Taxonomy (NCBI): domain Eukaryota; kingdom Metazoa; phylum Arthropoda; class Malacostraca; order Decapoda; family Varunidae; genus Eriocheir; species Eriocheir sinensis. Next base: position 5,029,384 of record NC_066562.1, read on the forward strand.
AGTCATGAGTGAAATGTCGTAGAAAAATAAAGAAACAAAAATCTATACAACTGGAAACAAGGCTGTCGTAGAAGTTGTAGGGACTTCCACGGGTGTCTCCATATCTCAAGCGGTAGTTTTGCAAGATTTCTACCCCATGAACAGGTAAAAACACACTTGGGAACCCGACGTATGATTTCTGTGACCTTCGTAAACTGATCGGTATTATGAGACATTTTCGGTTCTCATATCAACTATTTCTAAAGGTCAAAGAGGGGGTCAATCGGGTTCTGATGAGTGGTTCTTTGGATTCATGGTACAGAAGAAGGGTCACACTACCACCAGGGTCATAAAACTACCCCTGGAAATGCCCACAACTCCTACGAAAGCCTTGTCAAATGTTTTTTTTTTTAGGTTCACGGTACAGAGGAAGGGTCACACTACCACCAGGGTCATAAAACTACTGGAAATGTCCACAACTTCTACGAAAGCCTTGTCAAATAGGTGAACTCTGACCCTTCCTCTGTACCATGAACCTAAAAACACACATTTGACAAGGCTTTCGTAGGAGTTTTGGGCATTTCCAGGGGTAGTTTAATGGCCCTGGTGGCAGTGTAACCCTTCCTCTGTACCATGAACCTAAAAACACACATTTGACAAGGCTTTCGTAGGAGTTTGGGTCATTTCCAGGGGTAGTTTAAATGCCCTGGTGGTAGTGTGACCCTTCCTCTGTACCATGAACATAAAAACACACATTTGACAAGGCTTTCGTAGGAATTTTGGGCATTTCCAGGGGTAGTTTAATGGCCCTGGTGGTAGTGTGACCCTTCCTCTGTACCATGAACCTAAAAAAACACACATTTGACAAGGCTTTCGGAGGAGTCTGGGGCATTTCCAGGGGTAATTTAATATCCCTGGTGGTACTCTGACCCTTCTTTTGTACCATGAACCTAAAAACACACATTTGACAAGGCTTTCGTAGGAGTTTCGGGCATTTCCAGGGGTAGTTTGATGACCCTGGTGGTAGGGTGACCCTTTCTCTGTACCATGAACCTAAAAACTCACAATTGACAAGGCTTTCGTGGGTGTTTTGGGCATTTCCAAGGGTAGTTTGACTTCCTCTGAACCATGAACCTAATAACACACACATTTGACAAGGCTTTCGTAGGAGTTTCGGGCATTTCCAGGGGTAGTTTGATGACCCTGGTGGTAGTGTGACCCTTTCTCTGTACCATGAACCTAAAAACTCACAATTGACAAGGCTTTCGTGGGTGTTTTGGGCATTTCCAAGGGTAGTTTGACTTCCTCTGAACCATGAACCTAAAAACACACACATTTGACAAGGCTTTCGTAGGAGTTTCGGGCATTTCCAGGGGTAGTTTGATGACCCTGGTGGTAGTGTGACCCTTTTTCTGTACCATGAACGTGAAAGAAAACTCATGATAACTCGATTGATCTCTTTTTTGGCCTTTGGAAAGAGATGACGTGAGAGATGGAAGCGTTTGGGAATACCGTCCGTGTCTCTGCGTCCCGAGGTGATAGGTTCCCCCGCCCCCCACAGCCTCATAGGGGTCACTGCACGGAGATGAGCACTGAGGACAAGCGTAGGTATTGCGTATTTACCTAAATGTCTCTATTCCTTTTTCTTTTGTTTTCTTTTTCATTTTTCGTTTCTCTTCTTTTCCAGTCTTTTTTCTTCTTCTTTCTTCTTTTCCTTTTCTTCTTTTTTCTTCTATTTCTTTCTCTACTCCTCTTTTCCTCTTCTCTTTTTTCTTCTATTTCTTTCTCTACTCGTCTTTTCCTCTTCTCTTTTTTCTTCTATTTCTTTCTCTACTCGTCTTTTCCTCTTCTCTTTTTTCTTCTATTTCTTTCTCTACTCGTCTTTTCCTCTCCTCTTTTTTCTTCTATTTCTTTCTCTACTCGTCTTTTCCTCTTCTCTTTTTTCTTCTATTTCTTTCTCTACTCCTCTTTTCCTCTCCTCTTTTTTCTTCTATTTCTTTCTCTACTCGTCTTTTCCTCTTCTCTTTTTTCTTCTATTTCTTTCTCTACTCGTCTTTTCCTCTTCTCTTTTTTCTTCTATTTCTTTCTCTACTCGTCTTTTCCTCTCCTCTTTTTTCTTCTATTTCTTTCTCTACTCGTCTTTTCCTCTTCTCTTTTTTCTTCTATTTCTTTCTCTACTCCTCTTTTCCTCTTCTCTTATTTCTTCTATTTCTTTCTCTACTCGTCTTTTCCTCTTCTCTTTTTTCTTCTATTTCTTTCTCTACTCCTCTTTTCCTCTCCTCTTTTTTCTTCTATTTCTTTCTCTACTCCTCTTTTCCTCTTCTCTTTTTCTTCTATTTCTTTCTCTACTCCTCTTTTCCTCTTCTCTTCTCCTTTTCTTTTCTTCTTTTTCTTTCTCTCTTCTGCTTTTCCCGTCGCTTTCTTCTCTTTCTTCTTTTCCTTTTCTCTTCTCGTCTTTCTCTTTTCTTCTTTTTTCTTCTCTTTCTTCTTTGCCTTTTCTCTTTTCCTCTTCTTTTCTCTTCTTGCTCTTTTTTCTTTTTCTTTCTCTCTTCTTTTCCAGTCTTCTTCTCTTTCTTCTTTTCCTCTTCTCTTCTTCTATTGTCTTTTTTCTTTCTCTATTCTTCTTTTCCCGTCCTTTTCTTCTCTTTCTTCTTTTCCTCTTTTCTTCTCCTCTTTTTCTTTTCTTTTTCTTTCTCTCTTCTTCTTTTCCCGTCTTTTTCTTCTCTTTCTTCTTTTCCTCTTTTCTTCTTCTATTGTCTTTTTTCTTTCTCTTCTTCTTTTCCCGTCCTTTTCTTCTCTTTCTTCTTTTCCTCTTCTCTTCTCCTTTTTCCCTTTTCTTCTTTTTCTTTCTCTTCTTCTTTTCCCGTCTTTTTCTTCTCTTTCTTCTTTTTCTCTTCTCTTTCTCTTTTCTTCTCTTTTTTCCCCTATTCTTCGTTTTCTTCTTATTTTCTTCCTTTCCTTCTTCTTTCTAAGCTCCGCCCAAATAAATGCGTATATAAATGGGATAGAACGCGTACAAACTGAACAAAATGCGTACAAATGGGGAAGGTCTGCGTACAAATGGGGGGAACAGTTACACCTTCAAATAGTTAGATGCGTGCGAAATGGATCAAAAAGCGAATATATGTGACTGGAATGATTAGGATGCGTACAAATAGGATCAATAACGCATTTGCATAGGGATAGATGCGTACGAATTGGATTGGCATGCGTATAAATGAGTGAAATGAGATGCGTACAAAATGGAGTGCCGAGGAATGCGTATGAGACAGCCCTGGGATGAATGTAGAGAGAGAGGCTTCCATCTGTCCTCCTCCTCCTCCTCCTCCTCCTCCTCCTCCTCCTCCTTCTCCTCCTCCTTCTCCTCCTCGGGCGTTAACACCTAAGACATGCCGGCTTTTTCTTCTCCTCCTCCTCCTCCTCCTCCTCCTCCTCCTCCTCTTCTTCAGTACCGGTTTCACTGTTACCCGCCCTTGCCTGAGGAGGAGGAGGAGGAGGAGGAGGAGGAGGAGGAGGAAAGGGAAAGGAGAGAGAGGGAGGAGGATGGGCGGGGGGTCTTATTGTATGAGTTTGGTGTGTGTGTGTGTGTGTGTGTGTGTGTGTGTGTGTGTGTGTGTGTGTGAGAGAGAGAGAGAGAGAGAGAGAGAGAGAGAGAGAGAGAGAAACTTTGTTATGCTGTCGGTAGGGGTTCCACGAGGTATGAACAATTATTTCAGGGGTTCCTCTAAGGTGTAAGGGTTGGGAATCACTGGTTTAGATCCTCTCGTCGGGGCTCCAGCGCCTCTACGAGATCCCACATTAGACTCTCGCTGGTGACACAAGGATCCCAAGTGTCCATCAGGCGGCAGGGAAGCGTTTAACGTCACATGAACGTCCAAATGTATGATAGGAATGATTTTTTCCCCTAAACTCACAGGCGAACGAGCAAGACCGAGTATACTGAGACGATCGCTGGTGACACGCACAAAGTTTAGCTCATCAGGTCGGGGGCTTCAGCGGCCTCTACGATATCCCACATTTTTACGCGTGATTCTCAACTTCTTGTGAAAAGGCTAATAGGAGTTTTGCAGTTTTATTTTCCCGTTTGAACTAACCAAACCTTCTCTTCATCTTCTAACCCAACCGGACCAAACATACAGCCATGCACCGCGCCTCGGACAACTCGTGAGGCAGACATTTTTTTTATTTATTTATTTTAATTTTATTACATCCCCGCCTATAGTGCCGGTAGGCTTTCTTCAGGGGCCAGATGGTCGGTCGAAGCCGGTCGTGGCGCAGGCAATTTTTATAGTGGCGCCACTTATGCTTGGCTCATGCTGCCCCCCGAACTCATTCTTGATTCACTGGACGGTTTCTTCTAGAGTCCGGGTTGATGGGTGGTCTTCTGGACAGCATGTGGGTAGTCTTAGGTTAGGTCAGGTTAGGTTAGGTTAGCATGTGGGTAGTCTTAGGTTAGGTTAGGTTAGGTTAGCATGTGGGTAGTCTTAGGTTAGGTTAGGTTAGGTTAGCATGTGGGTAGTCTTAGGTTAGGTTAGGTTAGCATGTGGGTAGTCTTAGGTTAGGTTAGGTTAGCATGTGGGTAGTCTTAGGTTAGGTTAGGTTAGCATGTGGGTAGTCTTAGGTTAGGTTAGGTTAGCATGTGGGTAGTCTTAGGTTAGGTTAGGTTAGCATGTGGGTAGTCTTAGGTTAGGTTAGGTTAGCATGTGGGTAGTCTTATGCCACTCGGCGGTGACTGAAAAATCCCAGGTGGTAGCGTGGGGACTCGAACCGACGTAAGAACATAAGAACATAAGAACATAAGAACGTAAGGAGTCTGCAAGAGGCCGGTTGGCCTATACAAGGCAGCTCCTGTACACTCAACCCCACCTTACCTTACCATCCATGGCTTTATCTAGCCTCTTCTTGAATGTATCTATGGTGTTGGCGCCCACAACATGGCTCCCAAGCCTGTTCCATTCATCTACCACTCTATTGGTGAATCAATTCTTGCCTATGTCTTTGTTGAATCTGAATTTGTCTAACTTGAAAGCTAACCACTCAGCCACCGCTCGGTCTGATCCGGTAAGGTTAGGACTGCTTCGGTAGGGCAAGCTTGATGGTTATTATATATTTTGTTTGCTTAGTCTGTGTGTCAGTGTGTTTGTTTGAATGTTATATGTTTGTTTGTTTATTTTCTCGTTAGTTTATCGTCAGTCAGTCAGTCAGTACACCAATACCAACACCAACACTAATAATAACACTTTTAGTACGAAGAGGAAGCGGGTTAGTGGTGAAGGTACAGGCGTGGAGAAGGAAAGACAGCAGGAGTGTACAGTTGCGTGGTGTAGGCTCGTTAGTTGTTCTGGTGAAGGTACTGTTTATCGGGCACCTTATTTGTATACCCCAGAAATTACACTTAAAACACTTCCCTCCCCTGCACACTCGACACCCCCGTCCCCCCAACAGCCGCCCAGATATGTGTGTTATGTTCCTGCACCGTGCCCTGATAAACTGATTCATTGACTGACTGACCGATTGACTGACTGACTGACCGATTGACTGACTGACTGACTGACGAAAAACTAACAAAGAAACAAACATGTGACATTGAAACTAACACACTGACACCAAGCAACAATATATATAAAAAAAACCCATCATGCTAGCCTTACCGAGTCAGTCCTAACCTTACCGGATCAAACCAACCTTCTAACTTGTCCTTGCCTTACGAGTTGTCCGAGGCGCGGTGCATGGCTTAAGGTGCAGTGGTTAGCCTATATGTTTGGTTTGGTTGGGTTAGAAGAGAAGGTTTGGTAAGTTAAAACGAAAAAAAAAAAAAGCTGCAAAACTCCTTATTTTTTACAGCAAAGGAGACATTCAAGGGAAAAAAAAGGAAACAATAATGAAAAAAATGCCCGCTACTCACTGCTCCTACAAAGAGTCCAGAGGAATGGCCGAAAGAGATGTCAATTTCGGCAGGAGAGGTGTCCTGATACCCTCCTCTTGAAAGAGTTCAAGTCGTAAGCAGGAGGAAATACAGATGAAGGAAGATTGTTCCAGAGTTTACCAGCGTGAGCCGTGAGGGATGAAAGAGTGAAAATGCTGGTTAACTCGTGCGTAAGGGATTTGGATAGCATAGGGATGAGCTAGAGTAGAAAGTCGAGTGCAGCGGGGCCGCGGGAGAGGGGGAGGCATGCAGTTAGCAAGTTCAGAAAAGCAGTCAGCGTGGAAATATCGATAGAAGATAGAAAAAGAGGCAACATGGCGGCGGATTTTAAGAGGTAGAAGACTATCAGTAAGAGGAGGAGAGCTGATGAGACGAAGAGCCTTAGACTCCACTCTGTCCAACAGAGCTGTGTGAGTGGAGCCCCCCCACACGTGAGATGCATACTCCATACGAAGGCGGACAAGGCCCCTGTATACGGATAGCAACCGTGCGGGGGAGGAGAACTGGCGGAGACGATACAGAACGCCCAACCTCGAGAATGCTGATTTAGTAAGAGAGGAGATGTGAAGTTTCCAGTTGAGATTTTGAGCTAAAGATAGACCGAGGATGTTTAGTGTTGAAGAAGGTGACAGCTGAGTGTTGTCGAAGAATAGGGGATAGGTGTTTGGAAGATTGTGTCGAGTTGATAGGTGGAGAAATTGGGTTTTTGAGGCATTGAACACAAGGTTCCTTTTACCCCAATCGGAAATGATCGTGAAGTCTGAGGTTAAGCGTTCTGCAGCCTCCAGTCTGGAGTCTTGTAATTCCTGTTGAGAGGGTCTTCTGTTGAAAGAAGTTGAATAATGCAGAGTGGAGTCGTCAGCGTATGAGTGGACAGGACAGTTTGTTATGGAAAGAAGATCATTGATGAATAACAGGAAGAGAGTGGGTGATGGAACAGAGCCCTGTGGAACACCACTGTTAATAGGTTTAGGGGAAGAACAGTGACCGTCTACCACAGCAGAGATAGAACGGCCGGAAAGGAAACTGGAGATAAAGGAACAGAGAGAGGGATAGAATCTGAAAGAGGGCAGTTTAGAAAGCAAAAAGTTGTGCCAGACTCTATCGAAAGCTTTCGATATGTCTAGTGCACCTGAGAAAGTTTCACCGAAACGGCTAAGAGAGGATGACAAAGAATCAGTTAAGAGAGCAAGAAGATCGCCAGTAGAACGCCCCTTGCGGAACCCATACTGGCGATCAGATAGAAGGTCAAAAGTGGAAAGGTGCTTTTGAATCTTCCGGTTAAGGATTGATTCAAAAGCTTTAGTTAGACATGAAATTAAGCTAAAGAGCGGTAGCTTGAGGGATTGGAACGGTCACCTTTCTTAGGCACGGGCTGTATGAAGGCGTACTTCCAGCAGAAAGGAAAGGTAGATGTTGATAGGCAGAGACGAAAGAGTTTGACCAGGCAGGGTAAAGAAGAAAACTGTGAGGGAAGAGGAAAAGGAAAACAAGTGAAGTAAAAGAAGAGGAAGAGGAGAAAAAAAAGATTATATAAAGAAGATAATGAAGAATGGTGAAAGAAGAAGACAAGAAAAGAAAAGTAGGAAAGAAAAGAAGAACCCTGTAAAAGAAGAGGAAAAAGAAAACAAATGAAGAAAAAGAAGAGGAAGAGGAGGAAAAAAGATGAGATATAGAAGAAGACAGTGAAGGAAGGTGAAGGAAGGGAGAAGACAAGAGAAGAAAAGAAGGAAAGTAAAGAAGAAAACTGTGAAAGAAGAGGAAAAGGAAAACAAATGAAGTAAAAGAAGAGGAAGAGGAGGAAAAAACGTGAGATATAGAAGAAGACAATGAAGGAAGGTGAAGGAAGGGAGAAGACAAGAACCTAAAAGAAGAGGAAAAGGAAAACAAATGAAGTAAAAGAAGAGGAAGAGGAGGAAAAAACGTGAGATATAGAAGAAGACAGTGAAGGAAGGTGAAGGAAGGGAGAAGACAAGAGAAGAAAAGAAGGAAAGTAAAGAAGAAAACTGTGAAAGAAGAGGAAAAGGAAAACAAATGAAGTAAAAGAAGAAGAAGAGGAGGAAAAAAGATGAGATATAGAAGAAGACAGTGAAGGAAGGTGAAGGAAGGGAGAAGACAAGAGAAGAAAAGAAGGAAAGTAAAGAAGAAAACTGTGAAAGAAGAAGAAAAGGAAAACAAATGAAGTAAAAGAAGAGGAAGAGGAGGAAAAAAGGTGAGATATAGAAGAAGACAGTGAAGGAAGGTGAAGAAGGGGAGAAGACAAGAGAAGAAAAGAAGGAAAGTAAAGAAGAAAACTGTGAAAGAAGAAGAAAAGGAAAACAAATGAAGTAAATGAAGAGGAAAAAGAGGAAAAATGATGCGATATAAAAGAAGACAATGAAGGAAGGTGAAGAAAGGAGGAAAACAAGTCAAGAAAAGGAGGGAAGTAAAGAAGAAACCCGTGAAAGAAGAGGAAAAAAGAAGACAAATGAAGTAAAAAAAGTAACAGGCGAAGAAAAGAAGACAAGAAGTAAGGAATAAGAAGAGGAAGAGGAGGAAGAAAACTGCAGAGGAAGGAGAGAAGAGGTGAAGGAAAGGAAGAAAACCCGTAGAAGAAAATAAAAAGTGTGAAGTAAAGAAGAAAACAGAAAGTGAAGAAAAAGAAGAAGAGAAAAGAAGTGAGATAAAGAAGAAGAAAAAGAAGAAAAGAGGAAGAAGAGAAAGAAACCAATGAAAGAAGAAGGGAAGAAAAAGATAGAGAAAGGAAGAAAATAGTAAGGAAGAGAAAGAGAGAAGAGAAAGAAGTGAAAGAAGAAAAAGAAAAAAAGAAGAAAAGAAAACAAGGGAAAGGAAAAGAACCTGATGATGAATTAGTCTCTCTCTCTAAAATAATAAAAGAAAAAGAAAAAAAGAAGAAAAAAGTAGGAAAAAAAAGAAAAGAATAAGAAAAAAAAGAAAGGAAAACAAGAAAAAGAAGAATAGGAAAAGAAGAAAAAGAAGCAGAGAAAAAATATATTACCACCAGAACCTTATGAATGATGTATAATTCTCTCTCTCTCTCTCTCTCTCTCTCTCTCTCTCTCTCTCTCTCTCTCTCTCTCTTGCGGTCATTGGTCTAAGGTAGGTGCAGATGTGATGGCCTTGTAAGACATGCACTTCTCCTCCTCCTCCTCCTCCTCCTCCTCTCCGTGCATGCTGAAGGCCACACCGGTTCTTGTCTTTAACCTTTTGATGATTTTCTTTTTTTTTTCTTTCTTTCTTTCTTTATCTTATTTTGTTTTATTTACTTATTTTCTTATTATTTATTATTATTATTTTTTTTTGTGTGTGTGCGTGTGTGTGAAATAAGAAAAAAAAAACGAAATAAAGAAAATCATCCCTTGGAAAAACCTCAACCAAGCGAGAAAGTGAAAGAAAAACAAAAACAAACAAACAAAAAACAAACCAAATTAAAACAGAAGACACCTTGACACACCTGGACCATGGGAGGAAATTGATATGCCCGCCCACCCCTACGAGTCTGGTCCCGTCCTGCGGCAACCATCGCCACGTGGGGTCCCTCTCCTCGCTGGTCAGCCCGAAGATCAGCTGGTTCATCATGTTGCCCACGTGGTACAGGAAGGGGCCAGCCACCTCCACGGGGCACACGGCGGCGCCCAACTCCAGAAGGGGGGCAAAAGAAGGTGATTTTTATTTTTTTTACAACAAAGGAGACAGCTCAAGGGCACAAAAAAAGGAAACAATAATAAAAAAGCCCGCTACTTGCTGCTCCTAAAAAGAATCCAAAGAGGTGGCCGAAAGAGAGGTCAATTTCGGAAAGAGACGTGTCCAGATTGGATTGATGAGGTGGAATTAGAGCCTTTACCGGGGCAGGATGGAGCACACTAACACCAGACAGAGGACCAGGTGGAGAGGTGGAATTAGAACCTTTACCGGGGCAGGATGGAGCACACTAACACCAGACAGAGGACCAGGTGGAGAGGTGGAATTAGAACCTTTACCGGGGCAGGATGGAGCACACTAACACCAGACAGAGGACCAGGTGGAGGACACTGGGAAAGGCCTTTATTATGCAAGGGTCAAGTAATTACTGAAAAAGAAGGAGATGATGATGATGATGATGATGATGGGAAAGAAACAAAGAAGGAGCCGAAATAAGGGGAAAATATGGAAATGAAGGGGCTGGGGCATGAAGGATGGGTATATGTACTTACAGGAGGAGGAGGAGGAGGAGGAGGAGGAGGAGGAGGAGGACAGGAAGGAGGGAACGAATAGATGAAGGACTCTATAGGATATGGGGACGAAGGAACAGATGAGAAATGAGAAGGAATGTAGAGGAGACAGATGAGGAGAGAAGAGGAGGAGGAGGAGGAGGAGGAGGAGGAGGAGGAGAGAGAAAGATATGGGAAGAAGAAGGGGAGGGAATGAGAAGGAGAGGAAAGTGAAGAAATGGAAAGGGAGGAAAGGGAGGGAAAGAAGAGATGGAAGAAGAGAGAAAAAAAGTAATGAAAGGAAAGGGGAGGAGGAGGAAGGGAAGGAAAGAAGAAGGAGGGGGAGAGAAGGAAGGGGTGCGAAGGAGAAGGGAAGAAGAGGGAAGGGGGAGAAATTGAAAGGGAGGAGAGAGAAAGAGAGAGGAGAGAGAGAGAGAGAGAGAGAGAGAGAGAGAGAGAGAGAGAGAGAGAGAGAGAGAGAGAGAGAGAGAGAGAGAGAGAAATAGAGTGAGAGAGAGAGAGAGAGAGAGGATAAAAAGAAGGGAAGAAGAAAGGTAATGGGATATCGCAATGAAAGGAAGGGGAGGAAGGGGAGGAAGGGAAGTAGAGGGAAGGGGGAGAAATAGAAAGGGAGGAGGGGAGGGGAACTGAGGGAGAGAAGGGAAGGGAGGGGAGGAGAAGGATGAGGAGAATGAAATATCATGGGTGTGTGTGGACTCATAGAAGGGGGGGGGGAGGGTAAGGGAGAGTAAGGATGGGTAAAAAAAAGGGGTGGGGGGTGGGGGGAAGACTGAGACCGAGACGCGACACCCAAGGCCACACAGTCTCCCGTCTCGTGGGTATAAGGGCGGGTCTGGGCGGGTCTGGGTCACTGCTCTCTCCCCCTCTCCCTCTATCTCACTCTCTCCCTCCCTCTTTTTCTCCCCCCTGAGGCCCCTGAAGGACGCATGAGAGGCCAGCACCCCTTCCAGGAGGTTCCATAAGGGTTTCCAGTAACTGTAAGGAGGATCACCGCGTTCGAGTTCTCACAAAAGGTTCCAGTACTTTTGAGAGTGTTTGAATGCTTCTGTGAGTGTGTGTGTGTGTGTGTGTGTGTGTGTGTGTGTGTGTGTGTGTGTTGCGGGGTGTTACAGAGGCCGTTAGGTATTCTTTGTCTTCTTTTCCATAGCACACACTCAGGTTGTCTTCTTGGTTCCTGTTTTCTTCTTCTTTTCTTTTCTTCATTTTCTTTGTTTTGTTTTTGTTTTTGTTTTCTGCCTGTTCTTAATTTTTTTTTCTTTTTTTCTTTTCTTCTTTTTTCTTTTTCTTTTTCTTTTTCTTCTTTTTTCTTTTTCTTCTTTTTTTCTTTCCCTTTTCTGTTTCTTTTTTTCTTTTTCTTCCTTTTCTTTTCTTTCTTTTTTCTTTTCTTCTTTTTCTTCCCTCTCTTTTTTTCCTTTTCTTTCCTTCTCTCTTCTTTTCTTCCTATTCTTTTTCTTCTTCTTTTTCATTTTCTTCTTTTTCTTTTTCTTCTATATCTTCCTTTTTCTTTTTCTTCTTCTTTTTCATTTTCTTCTTTTTCTTTTTCCCTTTCTTTTTTTTCTTTTCTCCTTTTTCCTTCATTTTCTTCTTCTTTTTCTTCCTTTTCTTTTCTTCTTTTTATTTTTCTTCTTTCTTATTTTTCTTTTTTTTCCTCCCCTTCTTTTCTTCCTTTTCTTTTTATTTTTTTTATTTTCTTCTTTTCCTTTTTATTTTTCTTCCTTTTCTTTTTATTCTTTTTTCTTTTCTTCTTTCTTCTTTTTCTTCCTTTTCTTTTTTTTCTTTTTTTATTTTTTCCTCTTTTTCTTTTTTTTCTTCTTTTTCCTTCCCTTCTTTTTCTTCTTTTGTTTTCTCCTTTTTCTTTTTCCTCTTCTTCTTTTTCTTCTTCTTTTTCATTTTCCTCTTTTTCTTTTCTCCTTTTTCTTCCTTTTTATTCTTTTTTCTTCCTTTTCTTTTTCTTCCTTTTCTTTTTCTTCTCTTTTTTTTCTTTTTCTTCTTCATTTTCTTCTTTTTCTTTTCTTCTTTTTTTCATCCTCTTTTCCTTTTCTTCTTTTCTTTTTCTTCTTCTTTTCTCTTCTTCTGGGTCTCGTGAGGCTGAGACAGTCATTCTCTTGGCCTCTGTAATGCTTCTTCAAAGGCCTCCAAAAACTATCCCTCAACGGCTGAAGGTTACCCACATGCTGCCCAGACCTTCAATCAGCCCTAACTTCGGCGACTTCGTTCAGGAGCACCGCGGGGCAGCGTGGGCCAAGGCAAGGGTCTCACACCACGGCAGCCACTGTAAAGAAAGTTCGCCCGCGCAACTACCGGGCTGGGTCATTCAAGGGACCCCTCAAGACAGCCTGCCACAGCTATAGGAGGCTCGTGAAAGAAAGAAGCAGATGAGGAAAAAAAGAAACGAGGTAAAAAGAAGAAAAGGAGTAAAGAAGAAAGAAGAAAAGAAGAAAAAGAAAAGAATGAAAAAGAAAATAAGAGTAAGAAAAAGAAACAAAAGAGGAAGAAAAATAAGAAAAGGAAGGAAAAGAAAAAGAAAAGGAAGAAAAGAAAAGAAGAAAAAGAAGAAGAAAAAGAAAATGAAAAAGAAGAAAGGAAAAGAAAAAAAAGAAAAAGAAATAGACGAAGAAAAAATAAAAGAAAAGAAAAAGAAGAAAAAAGGAAAAGAAAGTAAGAAAATGAAAAAGAAACAATAGAAAAAAAGAAGAGAAAAGAAGAAAAAAGAAAAGGAAGAAAATGAAAAATAGAAGAAAAACAACAGAAAACAACAACAACAACAACAACAACAACAAATAGACGAACAAGAAGGAAACGAAAAAGAAAGGAAATTAAAAAAAAAAAAAAAATCAGACCCAAGTTCGAACCCCCTCTCATTGCGACCATCTGCCCCACACAAGAGTTCCTGGAAAAGTCTCAGAGATTCCAGGAAGACGAAACCAAGCAACAAGGAGAAGAAAAAGAGAAAGAAGAAGAAGAAGAAGAAGAAGAAGAAGAGAGTTATTTCCGAGTGTCTGATAAGGAGGACAGGAGAGGAAATGGAGGAGGGAGGGAGTGGGGAGGGAGGGGGAAGGGAGGGAAGAGGGAAGGCTGTGGGGGAGGGAGGGAGGGAGAGAGCAGAGGGAGAAAAGGAAGGAAAGGGAGGACGGGAAGGAGAAGAAAAGGAAGAACGGGACACAGGAAAGAAAGGGAAGGGAGAGAAAAGAGCAAAGGAAAGAATGAAGGGAAAGGAGAAAAGAAAGGATCGGAGTGGGAAGAGCAGGGGACGAAGGAAAAGGAGGATGAGGAGAGAAGAAACAGACGAAGGAAAGGAGGAGAAGGAAGAAGGAAGGAGGGAAAGTTCGAAGATGGAGAACAGAAGACTGGAAACGAAGGACAGAGAAAGAAGGAGACGAAGGAAAAGTGAAGGAGGATGAGGAGAGAAGAAACAGACGAAGGAAAGGAGGGAAGGGAGAAGGAAGGAAGGAGAGTTTGAAGATGGAGAACAGAAGACTGGAAACGAAGAACAGAGAAAGAAGGAGACGAAGGAAAAGGGAAGGAGGATGAGGAGAGAAGAAACAGACGAAGGAAAGGAGGGAAGGAAGAGACCGGGATGGGGGGGGAGGGGTCGGGCAAGGGCTGGTCAGTGACTCGGCCCGGCGGAGCGAGGGGTGGCCTTGGCAGGACAGCCGGCGGTACGCTAACCAGCCAGTACCCACCCCTGCAGACCCCATGCGGCGGCGACGGGCACATACGACGGGTGAATGCCCAGGTGAACGGCCCGGGGAGGTGAGGGTGAACGCACACTGAGAGGCGCAGGAAAAAAGAGAATAAATAACGTGTTGCGTGCCGATGAACCCAATGATGGCGAGGTGAATGCTCTTATCAGTGAGCCGATGTGGGAGTGAATGAAGGCGTGTGGGAAGGGAAGGGAGAGTGTGTGAGGGGAAGGGAGAATGTGGAAGGGAAAAATCAATCAATCAATCAATGGGGGCATACGCTGGGGGGCGCGTCGCCTCGCCCACCGTACGACGCCAAGCACCAGGAAAGTCTCCACGCAGACCCCTCGAGTCACGAACTCTGTGGGCGTCCCCTCGGCCTACTCCACTAATGACAGTCTATTACAGAAACAACCCAGTGAGCAGGGTCGCCTTCTGGGCAGCGTGCCACGTGCCCGTATAGCCGGAGTTGGCGTTGACGGACTACGCGGGCAATAGTACATGTAGAATCAGTCTCACGAAGAAAGAGGAGGAGGAGGAGAGGACGAGGAGGAGGAGGAGGAAGGAGGGACATGAAGATAAATAAGAAACCCCCAGAACACTTAGAACACAGAAAGAAGAACGGGAAAAGGAGATTGACGAAGAAAAATGGAAGGTGTTGGCCCACTTGCCAAGCTCTCAGGTGAACGCACGAAGAAATAAAAGGTGATTGCACGCTCAGGTAAATGCCCAGGTGGCGAGTCTCAGCAGGTGAACGTCCTAGTGGGAAGGGAAGTGCCCAGGTAAAGCTGTGAGGTGAACGTACAGGTAAGAGTTCAAAGGTCACGGCCAGGTGGAATTTGTTACTGAATGAATGGCTGAACGTGACAGGTGAATGTACGGGTAATTACACAGGTGGAGACTAATTAATGGGTGATTATGTAGACAGGTAAATAGCAAGGTAATCAAGCAGGTGGAAAGAGTAATTAGGGTTTTATTATATGAGGAAAAAAAGGAAGGGGAGGAAGGAAACAATATAAAACAAATACAAGAAAGGAAAAAGAAAGGAAAAAAGAGAGATAAGAAAAGGGAAAAGAAAAAGAAAGTTACGGCGGGATAAAACAGTAAAAGGAAACAAGAAAAGGGAGACACGAGGAAGAAAAACAAGACACAACAAATAAATGATGAATGAAGACAAATGAGAGAAAAAGAAGACAATGAAGTATAAAAAAACGAAAAAAAGGAAGAAAATAAATAAAGGAGAGATAAAAGCAAAACAATAAAAGGAAACAAGAAAGAGGAGACCCGAGGAAGAAAAACGAGACAAAATAAATAAGAGATGAACGAAGACAATGAAAGAGGAAGACAATGAAGTATAAAAAACAAAAGGAAGAAAGGAAGAAAAGAAATAAATGAGAAACAAAACAAAGCAAAACAATAAAAGGAAACAAGAAAAAGGAGACCCGGGGAAGAAAAACAAGACAAAATAAATAAGAGATGAACGAAGACAATGAAAGAAGAAGACAATGAAGTATAAAAAACAAAAGGAAGAAAGGAAGAAAAGAAATAAATGAGAGAAAAACGAAAGCAAAACTAAAACAAAACAAGCAAGAGGAGACAAGAGGAAGACAAAGAAGACAAAATAAATAAAAGACGATCGATGACAAATGAGAAAGAAAGAAGACAATGAAGTATAAAAAAACGAAAAAAGGAAGAAAATAAATAAAGGAGAGAAAAACGAAAACAGGACAAGAAAGAGGAGACACGAGGAAGAAGAAAAATAAGAAGACAAAATAAACAGAAGACGAACGAAGACAAATGAAAGAAAGAAGACAATGAAGTATGAAAACAAAAGGAAGGAAGGAAGAAAAGAAATAAATAAGAGAAAAACAAAACAAAACAAAAACAAAACAAAACGAAGACAGACGAGAGAGAAAAA
>NC_066562.1:5052600-5057600 GCF_024679095.1 Eriocheir sinensis
TTCTTTTTTCTTATTTTTCGTTTCCTGTTTGCTTTTTCTAATTTTTCTTCTATTTCTTGTTTCCTTGTCTTCTTTCTTCTCTTTTCTTCCATGTCTTTCTTTTTTTGTGTCTATCTTTTTCTTTTTTTTTACTTCTATTTCTTTTCTTTTTTTGTTCTTTTTCGTTTCCTGTTTGCCTTTCAATTTTTTTCTTCTATTTCTTGTTTCCTTTTCTTCTTTTCTTCTCTTTTCTTTCGTCTTTCATTTTTTTTGTCGACCTATTTTATTGTTTGTTTTTTATCTTTTTTTTTAAATTTTTCGTTTCCTGTTTTTTTTTCATTTCTTCTCAATTTCTTGTTTCATTCTCTTCTTTTCTTCTCTTTTCTTCCATTTCTTCCATTTTTTTGTCTACCTTTTTTCTTGCTTTTTTTCTACTTTTTTCTTTTCCTTTCTCGTCATTTTTCGTTTATTTTTTAATTGATTTCTTTTTTAATCATTTTTTTCTCCTTCCTTCTTACGTCTCTCTCTTCCGAAAGCGTCTGAGAACATGGACCTCGGAGTAACATTCAAAGGACCAGACTATATTATAATTGCCTCTAATGTTACTTGAATCCTGAGCCTTTACAATTACCTGCAAGTGTTACCTTTGGGTAGCATATGCAAGGGCTTGGCACCATCCCAAATATTTTTTTTTTCCTCAGGTAATTGTGTACGTGGGGGTCAGTGGTCTTTGCATGTTCAATCTCGTCTTCTTCAAGGCTGCGCGTCTGGTCTGTTTGCGCAACTGGACAAGTTTTATTTTTTACAGAACAGGCGGCAACTCGAGAGCGAAAAAAAGGACACACAAAATAACATCCCTCAGACAGTGTTCAGTTGAAGATGAAAAAAAATGGGAGGCCAGAGTTATTTGGAGAAGCGACTTGATACTCTCTTCGTGAAACAGATCAAGTCGGAGGGAGGAGGACACACAGACGACAGCGATTTCCAGCGGAAGGGATGAAAGAATGAAGATGCTGGTCAACTCCTGCATAAGAGATTTGGACAGATCAAGTCGGAGGGAGGAGGAAACACAAACGACAGCGATTACCAGCGGAAGGGATGAAAGAATGAAGATGCTGGTCAACTCCTGCATAAGAGGTTTGGACAGTACAGGGGTGAGCTAGAATAGAAAGTCGAGTGCAGTGGGGCCGCGGGAGGGGGGGGTGAGCCATACAGTTTGGGGTAGGCGGTGGCCGAACTGGTAGCGTACTGGACCCACATTCGCCGCGTGATGGACGACGCGGGTTCGAATCCTCACGCTACCACTCGGATTTTTCAGTCACCGCCGAGTGGCTTAAAACTACCCACATGCTGTCCTGAAGACCACCCATCAACCCGGACTCTAGAGGAAGCCGTCCAAGCGAATCAAGAACGAGTTTCGGGGGGCAGCATGAGCCAACGCAAGATGGCGCCACTATAAACACTCGCCTGCGCCAGAACGGGCTGGGCCGACCATCAGGCCCCACCTGGAAGAAGCTTTGGGCCGACCATCAGGCCCCACCAGGAAGAAGCCTTGGGCCGACCATCAGGCCCCACCGGGAAGATGCCTACCGGCGCAATAGGCAACAACGTAAAAAAAAAAAAAAAAAAAAAAAAAAAAAGTTCAGAAGAGCAGTCAGCATGAAAATATCGGTAGAAGATAAAGAGAGAAGCAACACTATGGCGGAATTTAATGAGGCAGAAGATTCAGTAAGAGGAGAGGTTCATGAGACAACAACAACCACAACCACAACAACAACAACAACAACAACCACAACCACAATCACAACAACAACAACAACAACAACAACAACACACTGCATCCCCGTCAAGGCCACATGTAATTGGGTCGCTTATATCAAAGTGTACGTGTTTTGCTCTCTCTCTCTCTCTCTCTCTCTCTCTCTCTCTCTCTCTCTCTCTCTCTCTCTCTCTCTCTCTCTCTCTCTCTCTCTCTCACACACACACACACACACACACACACACACACACACACACACATCAAATTAACAAAAAAATGCATGTTTATTTTTTTTCTCCTCGCTCTTTTTCATTTTCTCTTTATTTATTTATTTTCTATATTATATTTTTTTCTTTCTCCTCTCATTTTTTTTTTCATAATTATCTTCCCTTCATGTCCAGTTGCCCTTCAAAGTAGAGCTGAGGAGGAGGAGGATGAGGAGGAGGAGGAGGATGAGGAGGAGGAGGAGGAGGAGGAGGAGGAGGAGGAGGAGGAGGAGGAGGAGGAAGAAAAAAAAAAGAGATGGGTGCTTTGAGAAGGTTTAGGAACTGAACAGCAAATAAGAGAAGAGGAGAGAGAGAGAGAGAGAGAGAGAGAGAGAGAGAGAGAGATAATAAAAATGTGTGTGTGTGTGTGTGTGTGTGTGTGTGTGTGTGTGTGTGTGTGTGTGTTATTGTCCTCACCCGCAAACTTGAACCTCACAGGTCAAACACGTGGACTCATGCTCAAGAGGAGGAGGAGGAGGAGGAAGAGGAGGAGGAGGATGTAATACTGCTTGTGGTGATTGTGTAAGAGGAGGAGGAGGAGGAGGAGGAGGAGGAAGTGGAGGAAGAGGAGGAAGAGGAGGAGGAGGGGGAGAAAAATGTAATACTGCTTGAGGTGCTTGTGTAGGAGGAAGAGGAGGAGGAGGAGGAGGTGGTGGTAGTGGAGGTAAGGGTGGCAGAGGAGGAGGAGGAGGAGAAAGATGATGAGTAGGAGGAGGAAGAAGAGGAAGAAGTATGTACACGTGGAAGCATGAGAGAGAACGTAATAGTAACTGGCTCGCTGATAAAGAGGCTGCCTGCGTTAGCGATATAATCTATGCAGTCAGTGACCAGCGGGCGGGGCGGTTCAGTTCACTCATGACGCAACGATACCGGGATAAAAGCAATTGGAGAGGAAAGATGAAGGAGAGTGCGGGTAAATGTAAGAAGTCGTAGGTGTTAAGTGGTAAGGGCAATGATGGAGGGGAGAGGATAAGAGTAAGGGTAGAGGGAAATATACTCGTGGCAGGATCAGGAGAGAGGAAAGATGAAGGAGAGTGCGGCTAAATGTAAGAAGTCGTAGGTGTTAAGTGGTAAGGACAATGATGGAGGGGAGAGGATAAGAGTAAGGGTAGAGGGAAATATACTCGTGACAGGATCAGGAGAAATGTATCGCCTTGTATTAATAAAACTAATAGGGAAAGGTGGAAACTGAGACTTATTTCCAGGTTGACGAAATTCAAATAAGTTAACCATTTCCACATTAACCCGGTAGCTGCGGGGATCATGTTTCTTAAAGGTCCCTCTAAGCGAGAAAAATGAGAAAAATCATCTCTCACGCAAACCATTTCACAATATATATCAACGCATTTGTATTCAGTTTATGCATCCTATATTTTTGGGGGGTTTATATCATGGCAAAAATTTGGTCCGTCGCTGCTACACGGTAAAGCAACAAATTTGGCCCGTCGCTGGTACATGGTTGACTACTACTGCAGGAAGGTTGAAAATTACTTGGTTTGATAAAAGAATAAACACTCCTTCTAATGTCTATACTGCACCGCCTAGCTTGAATTTATACGGTTGTTCTTATTTCTTTGGTTAGTTTCGAGCCCCCACGTGGAATATGCAGTGCAGTGAATTGGTTCCCTAAATACAAGGACATTGAAATACTGGAGGGAGTACAGCGACGCGCCACGAAATGATTCCATCGTTGAGGACGCAGCCGTGTGAAGAACTCTCTCTTCTCCTCTCTTCTTCCCTCTTTTCTCTTCTCAATCGCTTCTCCTCCGTCTTCTTTTCTTTGTTGTTCAATTCCTAACCCTTCTCTAAAGCACCCCTCTCCTTTTTTCTTCCCTCCTCCTCCTCCTCCTCTTCCTCCTTGATAAAATCTAGAAGTGATTGAACTTCTTGAATTTCTCGGAGCACCTTAAGACCTGTAACACATCCCCGGTTGAGTTGTTCTTCACACGTCTGCGTCCTCAACGGTGGAATCATTTTCGTGGAGCGTCGCTATTACCCAAGGCCACAGCGAAGATTAACCGCGTTTTCATGTGTGATTTTCTAATTCATGGTGCAGAAGTTGTGTAAGACTATCACTGGCACCACGAGACAGACCATGAAAAGCCCACCAACTTGCACGAAAACAATCCCTGGGGCCACAAAACAGACCATGAAAAGCCCACCAACTTGCACGAAAACAATCCCTGGGGCCACAAAACAGACCATGAAAAGCCCACCAACTTGCACGAAAACAATCCCTGGGGCCACAAAACAGACCATGAAAAGCCCACCAACTTGCACGAAAACAATCCCTGGGGCCACAAAACAGACCATGAAAAGCCCACCAACTTGCACGAAAACAATCCCTGGGGCCACAAAACAGACCATGAAAAGCCCACCAACTTGCACGAAAACAATCCCTGGGGCCACAAAACAGACCATGAAAAGCCTACCAACTTGCACGAAAACAATCCCTGGGGCCACAAAACAGACCATGAAAAGCCTACCAACTTGCACGAAAACAATCCCTGGGGCCACAAAACAGACCGTGAAAAGCCCACCAACTTGCACTAGAGGCGTTTTTAGGGGGCCAGAACTGCACTGCGTATTCCAGGTGAGGTTTTTTCCAATGAGCTCTACAAAGGTATCGTGACTCCCCGGCGTGTTGTATTAAAAAAAATCGTGGGTTGGAATCACTTGTATGTGTTACTGCTTGTATTTATTATTTGTTTTATATTGCATGGTGATCGTACCCGGATCCTCCTGTACCACCTGTCGACACTCGCGTATGCAAGATGCTGTCCACGTGTCCGCCAGCCGGGCCAGCACACCGACCTCGCCTGGCCCAGTACCAATTTTTTTTCGTTTTTTGGTTCTTTATGCAAACAAGGCGGAGGAGGAGGAGGAGGATCTCTCACCCCTTCACCCATCACGTGCAATCATCGTGGCCTTCCCTCCCTTTGTTGGCCCTCTGAACCCCCTCCCCCACCCCCCCTTTCCCCATTCACCCACATAAC
>NC_066562.1:5062600-5077600 GCF_024679095.1 Eriocheir sinensis
CTCGAGGCTCTCCTTAGTCTGACATGAAGCTCGAGTGCCCCAGCCAGCCTGTGATCAGTTGCAAAGGACTCAGCGCAAGAGGGGGACGGTGGCTGAGTGGTTAGCGTGTGGGTGCGGTATCTTGGAGGACCCGAGTTCGCATCCCGCCCGCCGCTACAAGTGTGTTCAGAGGGAAAACTATATGGGAGAAGACTAAGGAAAGGAGGTAAGAGGAAAAGAGGCTGCCAGGAGAGAGAGAGAGAGAGAGAGAGAGAGAAGGAACAAATAATGATGGGCAGACAGGAAGAAGGGAATGGAGAGATATGAGAGAGAGAGAGAGAGAGAGCAGAGAATAGAGAGGGAGAATAAAGAGGAGATGGGAGAAAGGGAAGGACAGAAAAGGAAAAAAAGGAGAAAGAAGAGGGAAATGACATGTGAAGGGAAGGAGAGGAGAGAAGAGAAAGGGAAGAAAGGAAAGAATGGAAGAGAAAACGAAAAAGGAAAAAAAGAAGAGGGAGATAAAATGTGAAGGGAAGGAGAGGAGAGAAGAGAAAGAGAAGAAAGGAGAGAATGCAAGAGAAGATGAAAAAGGAAATTAAAAAGAAGGAGAAAATAAAATCCGAAGGGAAGGAGAGGAGAGAAGAGAAAGAGAAGAAAGGAGAGAATGAAAAAGAAAAAGGAAAAAAGAAGGGGGAGATAAAATGCGAAGAAAAGAAGAGGAAAGAAGAAGAGGAAGGGAATAAAAGAAAGAATGCAAGGAAAATAATGAAAACACACACACACACACACACACACACGCACACACTGGTCACAAAAATCCCGTCAGGAACCAGTACAGGGCCAATTTCGGTTGTTTACAGGACTAGTATTGACTGGATGAGAGGATGGGAGGGGGCAGGGACAGGGGAAACTGGTTGTGTGTGTGTGTGGTTATTTGGTCACATGTCTGCCCATCTCACACACACACACACACACACACACACACGCTGGCCTTGACCGTTTCTTGATGACCGGTTTCAGTGCTGAGGTGAACGAAACCTAATAAATGAGAGAGAGAGAGAGAGAGAGAGAGAGAGAGAGAGAGAGAGAGAGAGAGAGGGGGTAACGTAACCTAGTGTGCGCGTTATCAATTCACTTTTTGTTTGTTTTCTCTTCACACACATAAACAACCTCCACCCTCATGAACAATATCTGTGTAGTCATCGATACTTTTAAGATAACACTGACTTTTTCGCTTTCCGCCACAGAACAATCCACCATCGGGACACGAAACAATAACATGGAAGAATAGTTCAGTTCCCCTTCCTGTCCTTTCCCTTTCCCTCGCCTCCTGCAGACATGGCCAAAATAAAGAAGTCTCCCAATATTATTCGTTTTCTTTGATATAACATAGAAAACAAACTCTGTAGGGGAGACAACTCTATTATTCTTCAACCCACAAATTTACTTCGGTTTCGTTAGGAGTGACATGGATGGCTAGGAATGGAAGCGAGTATATAAGAAAAGGAGACAAAGTTAAGTAGATTTGAGACTAAGTGAGGGAGAGGAGATTGAGATAGTGTGGACATGTGGGAAGAGGAGATGTTGGGTATATCAGGAGAAGGATATTGGAGATTGTTTGGACATGTGTGAAGGAGGGAAGGTGCTGGGTATATCAGGGGAAGGAGGGAAGGATGCTGAGAATGGTTTAGAGATGTGTGAATGAGGAGAGATGTTGGGTATGTCGGGAGAAGGATGTTGGTGATGCTTTGGACATGTGTGAAGGAATAAGAAGAAAAAAAGAGGCAGAAGAGGGAGAAAACGAAGAAAAAAAAGGATAACGAAAATATACGTAAATGACCCCAAATGAAAGAAATTAGTGGAATAAGAAAAAGAAAGAGGCAGAAGAAGGAGAAAACGAAGAAATAAGAGGGAAAAACAAAAGAGGAAAACGAAAATAAACGTAAATGAGCCCCAAATGGAAGAAATAAAAATAACATTGAGCACTCTATGAATATTTATGAAGAAATTAAAACCGCAAGAAGTACATCACGGGGTAAATCTGTCGCCCCCTAATATATGGCATTATACGACTGGACCTAAAAACTAAAGTAAGCTAAAATTAACAAAAGAAGAGCAAGAAACTAACATAGATCTCGATACAAACTGGAGTAAAGATAAACTAACATCAAGATAGGCCTACAAGCTAAGATAATATAAGGCAGAGTAAGATAAAGAGATACAGAGAAAGATAAGGGAACATAGAGTAAGATAAGGTAATATAGAGTGAGGCAAACTAACAGGGAGTAAGGGAAACTGAAATAAATTGTGTTCACGTGTCTGTCAGCAAGTGGGTTGGTGAAGTTGAGGGGCCGATCGTGGGGTTGTATTGCTTGGGTTGTGGACTGTTGGGACTGTGGTGGGGGTTAATGGGGCTTGTTTGTGGCTGTCGGGGCTTGTTTGGGACTGATGGGGCGGTGCTGAGGGTTAATGGGGCTTGTTTGGGACTGATGGGGCTGTTCTGAGGGCTAATGGGGGCTTGTTTGGGACTGATGGGGCGGTGCTGAGGGTTAATGGGGCTTGTTTGGGACTGATGGGGCGGTGCTGAGGGTTAATGGGGCTTGTTTGGGACTGATGGGGCGGTGCTGAGGGTTAATGGGGCTTGCTTGGGGCTGATGGGGCAGTGCGGAGGACTGATGGGGCTTGTTAAGGGCTTGTTGGGGGCTGATGGTGCGGTGATGGGCGCTTGTTGGGGCCTGGTGGGGGTCGGTTCCGGGGGTTGTCGAGGCTCGTTGGGGGTTGTCAGGGCTTGTTGGGGGCTGATGGGGCAGTGGTTCGGGGTTGTCGGGGCTTGTGGGGGTGGTCAAGGTTCGAATCCCCGCGTCAGTCTGTCAGCGAGTGTGTGGTGCGTCAGCGTCGTGTTCGTCAGCCTCGCGCGACCCAGGTTGATGCAGGAAACCGATCTGGAAGCATGGGTGAATGGTCTTAGTCGTCCGTCTATCTGTCTATTTGTCTGTCTGTCTATTCGTCTGTCTGTCTATTCGTCTGTCTGTCTATTCGTCTGTCTGTCTATTCGTCTGTCTGTCTATTCGTCTGTCTGTCTGTTTGCCTGTCTGTCTGCCTGTCTATCTGTTTGTCTATCTGTTTGTCTGTCTGTCTGTCTTAACTGGTGATGTGAAGGGAGGGGAGGGTGGGAAGGGTCTAATTAAGGAAGGGAAAGATGTGAGAGATAGGAAGAAGGGGTACGTGTGAAGGAAGGGAAGGGAAGGGAAGGGTAAGGAGGTTAAAGAAAGGAAAAGGAGGAGAGGGAAGAGAAGGGAAGGGAAATGAAGGGTAAGGAGGGGAAGGAAAGGAAAAGGAGAAGAGGGAAGGGAAGGGACGAGAAAGGAAGGGAAGGAAAGGGAGTGAAGAAAGGGACGAATGGAAATGGTTTGGGTCGAGAGAGAGGTTAGGTTAGGTTAGAGAGAGAGAGAGAGAGAGAGAGAGAGAGAGAGAGAGAGAGAGAGAGAGAGAGAGAGAGAGAGAGAGAGAACTTCCCAAAAAACAATAAAAAACACAGCTCATACATTGCTACAGCCCTTCTACAACACACCCTATCCTCTACAACGCACCCCAACAAGCACACTCCAGCACTCACCGCAGCCTTGCATGGTGCCGTGGGTGAGGTTGAGCGGCGCGCGGCCCGTGATCTCCCTCCTCGCCAGCGTCTCCCGCACCAGCCCCGCGTCGGCCAGCACCACGGCCAGCACGCGCCCGAGCCCCACGCTGCACACATTGCCGTAGCGCCCCGCCAGCGTGAGGTGCG
The DNA here is from genome assembly GCF_024679095.1 of Eriocheir sinensis. Taxonomy (NCBI): domain Eukaryota; kingdom Metazoa; phylum Arthropoda; class Malacostraca; order Decapoda; family Varunidae; genus Eriocheir; species Eriocheir sinensis. The sequence continues at coordinate 5,066,364 of NC_066562.1, forward strand.
GCGCGCGTGAATTCAGCCAAGGTAGGTACTCTGGCTAGGGGAAGCGGCCGCGGTGAGGGGGGACTCTTTACACACGTGGGAGCTACACCAATAGACTGATATGTAACTCTAATATACTCAGTTATTTAATCTTCAATATTCAATTCATGGTCACTAAATCACTAATGTATCATCACTAAACCACTTATGTATCACTAAACCACTTATCACTACTCTTATGTATCACTAAACCACTTATGTATTACTAAACCACTTATGTATCACTAAACCACTTATGTATCACTAAACCACTTATGTATCACTACTCTTATGTATCACAACATACGCCCCACCCACCATCGGGAATCCCCAGGGCCCAGGGGGGAGGTCCCTGCTGGGGCGCAGCACCCATATGGCCACCAGCAGGCAGAGCAGCAGCACCACCAGGCAGCCCACACTGTTGGCGCCCGTGCCCCAGAGCGCCACCTCGCGCCGCCACCACGTCACGGGCTGCGGGAACATTGGCGTGCACGGCGGCCTGCGGGAGGGGAGGGGGGGGGGGTAGCGTTAGGAGGGGCGCAAGTGGACGAGAATAAGGCGGCAAAGGACGAGTGTTAGTTCAGTTCAGTTTTAGGTCGAGTGTTCTTCTCGCTGTCTGGTTACGAGTGTTAGGCGCCATGCAAGGGACGAGTGTTAGTGTGGTCGGGTCAGGCTACTCCACGGGGCTCTTATCCATGGCTTCCTGCAAAAGGGATACAATTTGGGGCTTGATCAGGTTACATTACTTCTCGGGTCTCAGAACTTGACATTTTTGTGCTCCCGACCCGCTCGGCTGAGTGGGTTTCTTTTTTCTCTTTACTTGTTGGGATGTGTTGGATAGGGCGCTGGTGGACTTTTTGCGTGGATTGAGACACTTTATTATGGCGATGTGGCAAGTGCGCAGTGTGTGGAAACAGATGATTCGCTTCGCCTCGTGTCATTGCTCGAACCCAAGGTCTGAACGGAGAGGGTCGGTCAGGCGGTCACTCGTCCCGTCTGCCCCGCGCTGGCGAGTGGCGGCGTGGCGTCACACCCACCCCGTGCCCTGGATTCTCAGACGCTTTCAGCTCAAAACAACAATTTCCTAAGGCCACAAAGGCGATTATAGAGGAACCAAATTGTCGAGTCCGTTTTGGCGTTGGCTCCCGCGGGTCCATTTCTCCCCTCTGCTCTGCCACACAGTCCCAACACCTATTTTTTCCTCTGATATGTTACCTATAGCTTACATATGAGAGGATGAGATAGGTGTTGGGACTGTGTGGCGGAGCAGAGGGGAGGAAAGGACCCGCGGGAGCCTACGCCAGACCGGCCTCGACATATTTGGAAGACTATAGTCGGCTCTCAGGTGTATATTTCACAATCACGGTGCAGAGCCTCGTCAAGCAATCGCTACTCTCATAAAACTATCAAGACATCTCTCCATCCAATCACGGTGCAAAGCCTCGTAAAGCAATCACTACTCTCATAAAACTATCAAGACATCTCTCCATCCGGAATTGACCTCCACAAAATCAATTCCTTCACAGACATCAGCCTTTCCACTTCATCCTCTTAACTCTTCAGTAAGACTCATAACACACGTCGATGCACCAAAATCCATTAAAAAGCTTCTAAAACGCTTCATTGTTCCTCTCTGCTTCATTCGAGCCCCAAGTGAAACGAGACCGGCCAGGGACTCAGCAAACTAAAATCACTCCTTCACGAAATTGACCTCTCTTTTTGAAGACTCCTTTGACCTCTATTCAGGAGCAGTAAGTAGCGGGCTTTTTTTATATATATTTTTCTTTACGCCCTTCAACTGTCTCCTTAGCTGTAAAAAAAAAAAAAAAAGATGCTAAACTGTCCACCTCATCTTCCCAACACGTTTAAAATAGTCCACCAAGTCCACCAACAGCCACCCGTTAAAAGCTTCAAAAAACGCTTCATTCTTCCTCACTGCTTCATTCGAGACCCAAGTGAAACGAGACCGGTCAGTGACCCAGCTAACTCAAGTCATTCCTTCACGGATGCCAAACTGTCCACCTCATCTTCCGAACACGTTTAAAAAGTCCACAAAGTCCACCAACAGCCATCCTTAAATGCCTCAAAAAACGCTTCATTCTTCCTCACTGCTTCATTCGAGACCCAAGTGAAACGAAACCGGCTAGTGTCAACATTGCCAGATTGTCGTACTCAGCCTCTTATATTTACCAACTTCCGACCCAAAAACTGTATCCTGGGGACCAATAACTAGATTCATTTATATTTATCGTTAAAATAGTTAATTCCTGAAGTTTCTTGGCAATAGCTAGGCGTCAGAAACCGGTAAATTCTATGCTCTGAGTACGATAATATGGCATCTGTGGATAGTCTCAGTCTCAAGCCCTCCCATTTTTAAGGCAACCAAGCACCCCCACGGTCACACACGAGCTAAACACTACCACACAACCCCTCATCATCACTCACCTTCAGGACGGATCACAGCCTCTCACTGACGTCTCTGGAAGTGTAATGAAGTCGGCCTCTTGCAGTTTCCCTATGTTCTTATGTTCTTATGTTCTTCAGGCGTCCCTCTTCGCTCTGTGCCTCGTAGCGTCACTCCCCTGCCAGGACCTCACCGCTGACTGGCCTTGGCGCGGGTGCAGAGACTTGGGAGTGTGTCTGTGAGTGCGGGGTCGCCGGGTGATGCCTCCTACAGCCATCACAGGAACCAACCTCGAATTGACACCCATGCGAAATTCCTCACCTTTTCCTCCTCCTACACAGCATCGTAACGTATATTTAACAGTCTAAGGTGTGGAAAACTATCACCAAGTCTCCACGTACTTAGTAAGTCGCCACAGTGTTGATTTAAGGCGTGGCAAGACATGAAAACCTTGCCGAGAACAATACTCCGTCGGACAATACTGCCATGGCGCACGGACCGATGGGGCGCGATAAGCTGTCTAGTCAGCCCTACGTCCTCCGCCTCCCTGCCGCCCGCCGCACCGCGCTACTCGTATTCCCGGAGCCGCGGCGAACCCTTTGTTTCCGAGTGTCTGGAAGTGCCCGTGTACCGATCACCTGTGGCGCGGCGGGGGCGTAGACAGGAGTAGATGAGGACGTTGCTGTCGTTTTTAGTTTGCAAGAAAAGGGCAAAGAGAAAGCTGCTGCAGATGACACACACACACACACACACACACACACACACACACACACACACACACACACACAGAGAGAGAGAGAGAGAGAGAGAGAGAGAGAGAGAGAGAGAGAGAGAGAGAGAGAGAGAGAGAGAGAGAGAGAGAGAGAGAGAGAGAGAGAGAGAGAGAGAGAGAGAGAATTGAAATTAAGTCATAAAAATATATTCCACCTCCTCTCTTCCTTATTCTTGGGTCTGCTGCACGTCCAGTTCTTCTGCCTGGAAACCATTGATATCAGAGGCAATGACTTTGGTCTGTCGTCATTTCAGTTCTCCCCGGGGCAGAGGTGAGTTAGGCAACGCGCGACCTGTCTCCCCCCCCCCCCGCCGCTGCCTGCACACAATCACGGGGGGTGGGGGGTTGGGGGGCGGCGTTGAAGGATCTTTCGCACCAGTAATAGAATAACTCAGCGTTGCGCAGTGTATTTATCACCATTGCAATTTCCTTCCTGTTTCTTTCTTTCTTTTATCCCTGTGTGCGTCCTTGAGGGTGGATATGCATGCAATAATAGCTGTCTGTCACCCATCTCCACGCTGCCCTTGCTCTTCATCCGCCTTTGAGGCCTCGTGGCGGCGACCTTCAGGATATGGGCGACGGATCAACACTCGGGGAGACTCAAGTAATGACAGAATTGGACTTGAACTTTGCACCACCCACTCACCTTCACCTGCGGCTTCTTTTTCTTCTTCTTCTTCTCGTTATTGTTGTTCTTCTTGTTCTTGTTCCTCCTCTTCCTCCTCCTTTACTCCTTTTTTTCATTTTCTTCTCTTTTTTTTTTTTTTTTTTTTACTTCTTCTTCCTCCTCCTCTTCCTCCTCCTCACTCTCCGCCTCTTTCTGTTCCTCCTCGTCCTCCTCCTCCTCCTGTTTCTGCTCCTCTTTCTCCTCCTCCTCCTCCTCTTCCTCCTCCTTGTTTCTTCGTCTTTTTCTACTACTACTACTACTACTACTACTACTACTACTACTACTTCTACTTCTACCCTTCTTCCTCTTCTTATTTTTTTCCTTCTTATTTTTCTTCTTCTTCTTCTTCTCCTTCACCAACAATACCCCCAATACCACCACCACCACCATCACCAACCAGAGGGGGGCGGGATGGGGGGGGGGTCCACACACACACACACACACACACACACACACACACACACACACGCACACACAAACACTTGTATTAGATTAACTTTATTAAATAATTTACTATAAGAAATCAGAGGAGTATACGACTCTCTACAAGTCACGCCTTAACCTGCTATAGTATATTCAAGTGTTTCTAGACGTTAGCGAATAAATTACGATACGATATACAAGGTAACGATGCGACGAGGGAGAGAAGGAAAACGGGAAGCTATGAAAGAAAACGGGAAGTTATGAAAGAAAACGGGAAGAGATTAGAGAGAACGTGGAGACGAGGAAAAGAAAGAAAATGGGAAATCAATAGAAAAAAATATAGAAAGACGAGGGAAAGAAAACGGGAAGCTATGAAAGAAAACGGGAAGCTATGAAAGAAAACGGGAAGAGATTGGAGAGAACGTAGAGACGAGGGAAGGAAAGAAAATGGGAAATCAATAGAAAAAAATGTAAAAAGACGAGGGAAAGAAAACGGGAAGCTATGAACGAAAACGGAGATATTAGAGAGAACGTAGAGACGAGGGAAAGAAAGAAAAATGGGAAATCAATAGAAAAGAAATGTAGAAAGACGAGGGAAAGAAAACGGGAAGCTATGAACGAAAACGGAGATATTAGAGAGAATGTAAAGACGAAAGAAGAATGGAAATAGGAAAGGACGAGAAAAGGGAAGAGAATAGGAAAAGAAAGGTGGAAGGGAAAATACACAAAAATGGAACCAGACAAACAGAGAAACAAAGAAGAAAGAAAGGAAAACAGAGATAAAGGAGAAGGAAAAGATAAAAAGAACAAAGATAAGATAAAGAAAGTAGGAAAAATTTAGACAGAGCGACAAAGTAACACATTCAACTCATACAACAGACAGCACGCGAATTTTAACCATAACAAAGTGACTAGATTTATGGAAACGTCTACTGTATGCATGTTGTCAAAGGAGAGAATTAAAGCCTTACATCGCTAATTATTCAGTATAGCCTAAGACCTGTTGTGTTTAGCCTAGCGCACACACACACACACACACACACACACACACACACACACACACTTTCGTTGTTCAATATATGCTCAAGTTAATATTCTCAGTCGATTTCGGTTCTCACACCCACTAGTTTTATGAGCCTAGTGATAGTCTAACAAGGCTTCTGTACATTGAACGTTGAAAAAACACCCATGAGAACCCAATTGACCTCCTTTGTGGCCTTGGGAATAGTAGTTGTGTTAGCCGAAAACGTCTGAGAATTAGGATCTTAGCGAGAACATATTTATACTGTAGATTCATTCACTCGACAGGCGACGTAGAGAAAATATGCAAATAAATACTGGAATAAGGAAGTATATCTGAATCTAAACATATGGGAGAGACATAAAAATCAATACGTAAATAGTTAAGATAAACATGGAAATAAATGAATATGTAAATAGATAAATAAAGACTTAGATAAATAGATATGATAATGAAACCAATGAAAAAGTAAGTAGGCCTGCTGAAAATTAAGAATATTACTTAGAAACTGAAAAAAAATTATAATAATAGTAAATAGCGAGATACTACTACTACTACTACTACTACTACTACTACTACTACGAATGACATTGATAACACAAATTTTACATAGGCCTATACAAAAAAAAACATAAGTGGACCATCTCAAGGGAATCAATAAGACACATTTTCACGACAAACTGATACACATTTTTGACCCTTATTGATGCGTTGCTGTGGAAGAACCAGAGTCTGTCACCACCACCACCATCACCACCACCACCACCACCACCACCATCACCACCACCATCATCATATTTATAAGCATCAGTACTATCATATATAACACATACAAAAAGTAGTAGTAGTAGTAGTAGTAGTAGTAGTAGTAGTAGTAGTAGTAGTAGTAGTAGTAGTAGTAGTAGTAGTAGTAGTAGTAGTAGTAGTAGTAGTAGTAGTAGTAGTAGTAGTAGTAGTAGTAGTAGTAGTAGTAGTAGTAGTAGTAGTAGTAGTAGTAGAAATAATAATAATGACAATAAAAAAAGAAGAAAAGAAGAAAAATGAGAATGAAGAAAACCAAGAAAAAAGGAAAGAAAGATAAAGAAAAAAAAATTGAGAAACAAGGAACGAGCGAAAGAAAGAAAGAAAAGAAAGAAGGAAGAGTGAAAGAAAATAACAATGAAAATAACAAGAGTAAGAAAAATAACAAAAAAATACAATAACTAGCTCAAAAAAAAAAAAAGTGAATTGGGCAACTTCAAGATAATGACAATGACACTGATAATGATGATGATGATGATGATGACGGTGAACGCACAAACACACGTACACCACTATGGATATATGGTACACTTCTAGCCCCCTTCGTTAACACACAAACGCACGAACACTTCTACCTAGCACTCTTCTTCCTTTCCTTCTTATTTTTTTTCTGTTTTTCTTCCTTCCTTTCTTCCTTCATGTCTTTTCCTTTCACTCTTCTTTCTTTCCTTCTTTCGTGATCTTTCTTTCCTTTTTCCTTCCTTCCTTCCTGTCTTTTTCCTTCATTCTTTCTTTTTTTTCTTTCTTTCTTTCTTCCTTCCTTCCTTCCTTCCTGTCTTTTTCCTTCATTCTTTCTTTCTTTCTTCCTTCCTTCCTTCCTGTCTTTTTCTCTTATTCTTTCTTTCTTTTCTCCACTTCCTATTTCTTCTTTGTTTTCTCTCTTTTCTTTCTTTTCTTTCTTCTTTTCTTCTTTTTTTTCTTACGTTCCTTTTATTGTTTTTTTTTTTGTCTATTTTTAACTTCTTTCTCGTTCCTCCACTTCACATGCTGTTTCATTAATGCTTCCTTTGTTTTCCCTCTTCTTCCTTCTCTTTTTCCTTCGTTTCCACCTTGCTTTATCTTCTTTTTTGTCTATTCCCACTTCCTATTTCCACTCTTTATCGTTCCTCTCCTCCACACATCCTTCTTTTCATTGCTTTCTCTCTGTTTTCTCTTACTTCCTTTTCTTCATTTTCACTTTACTTTTTTATTGTTTTTTTTTCTCTATTCTCATTTCATATCTCCACTCTATATCGTTCCTTCCCTCCACACATTCTTTCTTCATTGTTTCCTATGTCCCAAACGCTTTTTTTCTTCCTTTATTTGTCTCCTATTCCCCTTTATTCCTCCTCCTACTTTCTCTCCTTACCTCCCTCTCACCTCGCTATCTCAGTCATCAGGAACCTCATAATACTCATCCTCCCTCATTTCATAACTTTTTCTCTTTTCATTTCTTTTCTCTTTTCACAACTTCTTCCTTCCTTCTCTTTTTCTCCTTTCACTCCCTTTTCCTTCCTTCGCTATCTCAACCCTCAAGAACCTCATAATACTCATCCTCCCTCATTTCATAACTCTTTTTCTCTTTTCATTTCTTTTCTTTTTTCACAACTTCTTCCTTCCTTCTCTTTTTCTCCTTTCACTCCCTTTTCCTTCCTTCCTTCCTTCGTTATCTCAACCCTCAAGAACCTCATAATACTCATCCTCCCTCATTTCATAACTTTTTCTCTTTTCATTTCTTTTCTTTTTTCACGACTCTTTTTCCTTCCTTTTTTACTCTTTCCTCTCCTTTTCCTTCCTTCCTTCCTTCGCTATCTCAACCCTCAAGAACCTCATAATACTCATCCTCCCTCATTTCATAACTTTTTCTCTTTTCATTTCTTTTCTTTTTTCACAATTCTTCTTCCTTCCTTTTTTACTCTTTCCTCTCCTTTTCCTTCCTTCCTTCCTTCGCTATCTCAACCCTCAAGAACCTCATAACACTCAACCTCCCTCATATCATAACCCTCTTTTTCTCTTTTAATTTCCTTTCTTTTTTCACAACTCTTCTTCCTTCCTTTTTCACTCTTTCCTCTCCCTTCCTTCCCTCCCACTCTCCCTTCCTTCCCTCCCACTCTCCCTTCTCTAACACTCACCACTCCGGGCTGCTCAACACTTCCTTCCCGTCGAAACTGAAGATCCTGGGCCTCTGCATGAACCGTCCGCCGTCCCCGGAGAAGATGCCGCGCCAGGTGTTGAAGAGAACCTCGCCCTGCACAGGTAAACACGGGACGCAGGTGAGAAGGGGCCGACAGGTGGAGGGAACCTTATACTAACACTAACTGTGACATGCAAGCCTTTCAGTCAACAGGTAACAGCTAACCCTTGATATTCAAAACAATTGGTATGTATGTTAACTTTTCAATCAACAGGTAACAATACAACTCTCATCCTCTCACCTTGATATTCACAACAGGTAGGTCCATATTTACCTTTCAAAACTCTAATGATACCTACAATTGGAACGTATGTTAACCTTTCAATCAACAGGTACCAACACAGCTCTCATCCTCTCACCTTGATATTCACGACAGGTAGGTCAGCATCCACCTTCCTCACGATGGAGTCCAGGTTCTGTATTCTGGAGGTGAGGAAGGCCCGGAAGGTACCACTGAGACCCGCCCTGCGCGCCTCTCTGTAGCATGTATAGTCCACGCCCCTCACCCCGCGCATATCCCCGGTGTAGGGCTGGTTCAGGGCGGCGAGGCGGAGCTGGGAAGGAAGAGGGGAATGGAAGGGGTGACTGAGTGTGTGATGGAGATGGGAAGGGTATGGAAGGGGTGATTGTGTGTGCGAGATGGAGATGGGAAGGGAATGGAAGGGGTGACGGAGCTGGGAAGGGAATGGAAAGGGTGATTGTGTGTGCGAGATGGAGATGGGATGGGAATGGAAGGTGTGTGTGTGTGTGTGTGTGTGTGTGTGTGTGTGTGTGTGTGTGTGTGTGTGTGTGTGTGTGTGTGTGTGTGTGTGTGTGTGTGTGTGTGGTTGGGTTGTGGTATAGGGAGGGAAGGGGTAGGATGAGGGGAGGGAATTTGGTGTGTGTGTGTGTGTGTGTGTGTGTGTGTGTGTGTGTGTGTGTGTGTGTGTGTGTGTGTGTGTGTGTGTGTGTTGTGGTGAGGGGGGGGTTTATAGAGGAAGGGAGGGAGGAAGGGTTGGGAAGAGGATGAGGGAAGAGAAAACACACACACACACACACACACACACACACACACACACACACACACACACACACACACACACACACACACCTTACCTTCGTCAATTCTTCCTTTAAGCAGCAATGAAAAAACAACAACAATGACAAAATACAATCAATAAAACAATGATCAAATATAAACAATCAACCACAAAAAAAAAACATGACTGATCTTAACAATTCCTCTTTTTTTTCAGGTGTAAAAAATATATACAAGGTTAATTTCTACAGGTAAATCTACAGCCACTTTCCCTCACCTTTGGCCCGTCCTTGTTGTTATGGAGCGAGTGTACCTGCAGGGAAGGGGTGCCGACAGCGGAGGGCGGGGTGGTGGTGGTGTCGGTGGTCGGGGGGTTGGTGGTGGGCGGGGCGGGGGTGGTGGTTGGCGGGGTGACCACTGACCCCAACTGTAGTGAGGGAAAGAGAGAGCGAGAACTAATTAAGAGGTAAATGTACGTACCTGCTTACCTCTCTACTTACTATCCTGTTCAGGTTGATTTGGCGAATTGGCTCCTCCCACTTTTCTAACAAGCCCCTCCCACTTTTCTAATAGGCACCTCCCACTTTCAAATAAACTCCTCCCACTTCTAAATAAGCTCCTCCCACTTCTAAATAGGTCCCTCCCACTTTTTAATAGGCCCCTTCCACTTCAAAATAAGCCCATTCCATTTCTATTCAAGCCCCACCCACTTTTCAGATAAGCTCCTCCCATTTTCCCAATAAGCCCCTCCCACTTCCAACAAGCCCTTCCCACTTCCAATAAGCCCCTCCCACTTCGAACAAGCCCCTCCCACTTCCAATAAGCCCTTCCCATTTCAACAAGCCCCTCCCATTTCCAATAAGCCCCTCCCAATTCCAATAAGCCCTTTCCACTTCCAACAAGCCCCTCCCCTTCCAATAAGCCGCTCCCACTTCCAACAAGCCCCTCCCACTTCGAATAAGACCGTTTATTTTCGATATTAGTCGCTCCCACTCTTCAGATAAGTCCATCTCACTTCCAAATCGGCTAATCTAATATTTCCAACCTCCCACACTCACGCTGACGTGCTGCCATCCCCTGTTGATGCGCACGAGCATTTTCTCCTCGTCCAGCAGGAAGGCGAGGCTGCCCACGGGGGTCGCGTCGCTCATCTGGGCGGAGAGAAAACGGGAAGAAATGGAAGAAGTGGTGGTGGTGAGGCGGGCGTATTTTTTTTACAGTAAAGGAGGTGGTTCAAAGGCAACAATTAAACCAGATGCACTCTTGTTTTTTTTTACAGTGAAGGAGGCGGTTCAAAGGCAATAAGGAAAACAGATGAACTCTTACTTTTTACAGTGAAGGAGGCGGTTCAAAGGTAATAAGGAAAACAGATGAACTCTTATTTTTTACAGTGAAGGAGGCGGTTCAAAGGTAATAAGGAAAACAGATGAACTCTTATTTTTTACAGTGAAGGAGGCGGTTCAAAGGTAAGAGGGCAAATAAGGCAATAAGACAACCATGGCAATAAGACAATAAGGCAAATATGGCAATGAGGCAAAGGCATTGGGAAACCATGGCAACAAGGTTAGTCTGCAAGTGCCCGCGTCTCACCTTAAGCATGGAGGCCCGGTCCGTGTAGGTGACCACACTGGGCACCACCAGGGGGCCGCCGTCCTGCCCCGAGGGACCTGAGGGGGCGAAGGTGGTGGTGAGGCGGGCGTATTTTTTTACAGTAAAGAAGGCAGCTCGGGGGCAAAAAGGAAAACAGAAAAAGAAAGACACAAAACACCTCTCCGACAAATAGAATACAAGAAAAGTTTCAAATAGTAATAAAATAATGAAAAATAAATAATAATAGAGATTGATTAGCGGAATAGATAATGAACAGGAAAAAGGCAAGAAAAAAGTAGAAAAAATCCATAGAACCCACTTCCCTACAAACATATACAAGAAAGACGTGT